>NC_061824.1:33462532-33470032 GCF_019202785.1 Penaeus chinensis
TCACTAACATTGAGATTTACACCACGGCAATGCGGATATACTGTCCGTAGTATTTGTCATGCACAATCGAGAATCAGGATATTTCATTCTAGGAATCATGCGCTTTGTGAAAGAGCTGGCGTGTCATGCCGTCAGTGTGTGACAGGGATAGTATTTAACGGGATAAGTATGTAAAAGGGATAGAATATAGTGAGAAAATTGTATAACGATGATCGTATATGACAAAGTTAGGTTAAGGCTGGGTTAATGTGTGGCAAAGGTAGGTCGTGACAGGGCTAGTGGGTGACAAGGTTACGTTGTGACAGGGCAAGAGTGTGACAGGGCTAGTGCGTGACAGGGCTAGTGTGGAAGAGTGTTGAAAAGGCTAGAGTGTGACAATCAAAGGTTTTGATAGCTAGTGTGTAATGTGACTAGTATGTTAAGATGCTAGTATGTGACAACTCTAGTGCTTATAAAGGCCAGAATATGACAGGACCAATGTGTGACAAAGCAAGTGTGACCATGCAAGGGTGACGTGGCCAGGGTGTGACAAACCCTTCGTAACAAGGATAGTCTTACAGCTCCAGTGTAGATGATGACAACTTACGAAAAGGCCAACGTATGACAGGTCTTGTCTGTGACAGATCCAGTGTGTGGTAATACTAGTATGCGACAGGGTTAGCGTGTGTGATGGTTAGTGTGACAGGTTCGATGTATGTGACAGTCTCAGTGTGACAGTCTCAGTGCTTGACAGCTAGTTTGCTCTAGATAATATTTTTTCTCTCTCCGTTTTGCATGCAACGTGACAGAATGCATTGAGTGTACATTTAATATGCAAATAACACTGATGAGTTAAGATATAAAAGTTATTTTGCAAACATGCAAAGTGTGTATTTATGTGTATGTGTGTATTTTCAAGTATATATGTTCGTGTCTGTGTGTGTGTGTGTGTGTGTGTGTGTGTTTTCTTACCTAGTTGTTGAAATACGAAAGGGAGAGAGAGAGAGATGGGATATAGAAACTTGTACTATTCTTGAGTAATTCCATTTGAAGACCTAAATTCTTATACATCTTTATTGCCATATTTTATCCTTGACTATGCACAAACAAACGAACACACACACACACACACACACACACACACACACACACACACACACACACACACACACACACACACTAACACACACACACACACCATCATCATCAGCCTGAATCAATCCATTGCAGGACAACTTTGTCTGTTTTGCGTTTTTTGTTTCCAGTCTTGGCCACAAAATTTCGTTATTTCGGCACGCCATCTTATGATTGGTCTGGCTCTTGGCCTCTTTATGTTATCTATAGCCCAGTCTGTTACTTTCTTTGTCCATCTGTCGTCCTGTCTCCAACATATATGACCTGCACATTAATTTTGTTCATTTTTGATGCTTCCAAGTATGTCTTCCACTTTTGTCTGTTCCCTGATCCATGTCACCCTCATCTGATCTCTTAGACTAGTTCCCAGCATCAACCTCTCCATTCTTCTCTGGGTTCTTATTAGTTTCCTCTCCAGTAATTTGGTTGTAGTCCATGTTTCTGATCCATAGGTCATAAATAGGAGGACGCATTGTTAAAGACTTTTCTTTTTAAACATAATGGCAAGGAGCCTCATAGTATGCTACTGTGTCTGCTGAAGGCGCTCCAGACTAGACTGATGCGTTGCTTAATTTCCTTAATTAAAGGCGTTTGTCTGTACGAGTTGCCCTAGGTGTATATATACTTGTCCAGTACTTTTAGCACTTCGCCTTGTACATGTATCTGTTCGAGTTGATTTCTACTGTTGAACATGATCTTAGTCTTTTTCTTGTTTATTCTAAGTCCGACTTTCAGAGTTTTTATATTAAGATCGTTTATTAGTTGCTGCATTTAATTTGCAGATTCACTGAAGAGAGCAGCATTATCTGCAAATCTTAGATTGTTTAGGTATTCGTCTCTTATTTGGATATCCTTTCCGTTCCATTCTAGCTTCTTGAACATTTCCTCAAGGCAAACTGTAAACAGTTTTGGTGAAATGGTATCGCCCTGTCTAACACCTTTTTAAATTGATATTTTATCGGTATCCGTGTGGAGCTTGATGGTTGCTGTCCCATCTTCATATATATCCAATATTTTACAATATACTTCCTCTACTCCCTGTATTTGAATATTTTCTTGTACTGCTGGTATTTGTTCAGAATCAAAGGCCTTTTCATAATCGATGAATACCATCCTATATTCGTTTATTGTTTCTCTTATTTGGGTGGGCGTGTGGATGTGGTCTGATAATCCACAGCGGAAGCCTGCCTGTTCTCTAGGCTGGTTAGAATCCAGACTGTCAGAGATGCGAGTTGTGATGACTTTTGTGAACAGTTTGTAAGTAACTGGAAAGAGGCTTATGGGTCGGTAGTTTTTTTTAGATCCTTTCTGTCCCCTTTTTTAATGTATCACAATAATCGTTGCATTTTTCCAGGCTTTCGGATTTTTTCCGTTGAGAAGGCATTTGTTAAAAAAAAATTGACTAGTTTCGCTGTTGTAATTTCTTCTGCATCTTTCATAAGGTCTATACTAATTCCGTCTTCACCTTCTGTTTTCCCTCTCGTCATGCCTTTAAGCGCTCTTTGTATTTCTGCTTTTGTCATATTAGGTATGTCTCTAGTGAGCACGTTCGCTTCTATCCGTGGCTGTTCATTTGAGTTGTATAGATCCCTGTAAAGGTCTTCCACTACTCTTATGATTTCAATCTTATTATATGTCATTTCTCCGTCTGGTTTCTTTATTGCATACATTTGATTTCTCCCTATTCCGAGTCCCCTTTTAGCTGTTTTCATACTGGTACCTTAGATCACTGTTTCCTTTATTATTTGAGTATTAATTTCCCTACTTCTTCTCTCTTCTTTCTTCTGTTTTGTCCCTGTTTGACGATACTTTCATGACCCTACGTTTTGCACAAGTTGTTTAGTTTCTACCGAGAGCTTGCTGGGGCTTTGCTTGACATTCTTACTGCCTACTTCAAGTGCAACTTCCTTTATAATGCCATTGAACTGTTTGTTAATTTGGTCAATGTTGAAATCTTCATCGCTGAGAAGTGAATATCTGCTTTGCATGTTAAGGTTAAATTCTGTCGCTCTGGTCTTCAAGTTAGCTAAATTTGACTGCGGTTTCGTATGAGTTTGTTCCTTTCCCTTCTGAGGTGTAATTTAATTTGGCCTCTGCCCATTATATGTTCTTCCACATTTTTTTACTATATCGCGCCTGTTTGAAATTATGAAGTCAGTTTCGTTATTGATGTTAGATAGCGACTTCCATGTCCACTTCCACTCAAGTCTTTTTTCAAAGAATGTATTCATGATATAGCATTTGTCCCCTCTCCTAGTGCCTATTCCAATGATTCCCCACTACGTTTTTTCCTTTTGTCTTTTTACCTATTTTGGCATTAAAATCTCCCATAGTTATTGTGAAATGGGTTTTTACTCTCTCGCTGGCTAAATGAACATCTTCATAGCAGCCTTCTACTTCTTCATCACTGTAACTGCAGGTTGGAAAACATACTTGAAAACTCTTTAAGTTATACCTCTTGTTTAGTTTAATTGTTACTGAAGCCACTCCTTCGCTTATACTACAGAATTCCACGATATTCCTTTCTAAACGTTTGTGAGCTAAGAAACCTACCCCTAATTCCTGCTTGCTACCCTGGGGTTTACTCTTCAATAGGGCACGTGTCCATCATTTAGTATCTTCTGTTATTCGCCTAGTCTTCTAACTTCACATCCCATTTAATGAAAGTGAGTTCCTCAAGTAATGCTAGTAAGTTTTTTTGAGAAGTAGACAGCCGAGTGACCCCCCCCCCTCCCCACCTACTAGCTTAGGTGTATTTAAGTGGGAGGGGGAGTATTTTAGCTGGGATGCCACTGATAAGCCCCTCCAGCAAGATTGGCCCTGTCTAGTGTGGACTTAAGAGCAGCAACGCACGGGCCTGCTCACTATACCGGGTTATACTCCCGTGAAGATGGGTTTGAGTATCAGATTATGTGTGATTATATTTTATACACTGATTTCATTTATGCGTATGTACACCTAGTGCAACCATAATTGTTCACTCGCAAATGCCATAAGTACTACGTATGCGTTTATTTTCGTGCACATGCACATGCAAGACTACACCTTTAAATATGCTCCTATGCATATGATATGCATACATATTCCTACATTATACACAACTACACACATGCATACACCTGCGTAGACCTATGCGCACATCATATGCGCTTACACACGCCTTACGCACACGTGTATGCGCACATGAGTATACATTAGTGTTAACCTACATATATATATATATATATATATATATATATATATATATATGTATACACCTGTACATCTACACACACACACACACACACACACACACTCATACACACACACACACACATATACATATAAACATACATATACACACATACATACACATATACACACACATATACATGTATACATACACATACACACATATTTACACATATATACACATACATATAGACACACACATATACCCCTATATATACATATATAAATATATATACATACACACATATACATATACACATATATACGCATATATACAAACACCTACACATATACATACATATACATACACATACACATATACATATAAACATACATATACACACATACATACACATATACACACACATATACATGTATACATATACATACACACATATTTACACATATATACACATACATATAGACACACACATATACCCATATATATACATATATAAATATATATACATACACACATATACATATACACATATATACGCATATATACACACACCTACACATATACATACATATACATACACATACACATATACATATAAACATACATATACACACATACATACACATATACACACACATATACATGTATACATACACATACACACATATTTACACATATACACATACATATAGACACACACATATACCCATATATATACATATATAAATATATATACATACACACATATACATATACACATATATACGCATATATACACACACCTACCCATATACATACATATACATACACATACACGCACTTACTTATATGTACACAGATATGAATATATACAAACACACGCACACATATACATATCTACATGTATACCCTCATGTACCAGCACGGGAACATAAACATACATCTTGTACTCTTACACATAACTATACGCATACATATAACTGTACATACACAACTTAACCGTGTATACATACCCTGCATACACATGCCCGCCTACGTTCATACGTGTCCGTATATATGTCTAGACGCGCATGTGTATTGCATCTCTTGCATATACACACATATGGACACGTACACACAAACACGCATGCACCTACACGCTTCCGTACATACGCGCTCATACTCGTACACAAACGTTTGAACTATGTCTGCCTGGGCGCACATACGCACTCCGTTATAATGAGCCCATGCATTATAATGTGCATAAATTGTAGGTTTGTAGCAGAGGGGTTGAGGGAAGGTAATGTAGGAGGGAAAGGTTTAGGACGATGTTGGAATGGGTAAAGATGGGGTTTGAGGAAGTTAGAATAGATACACACACATACACACACACACACACACACACAAACACACACACATATATATACATATATATATATATATATATATATGTGTGTGTGTGTGTGTGTGTGTGTGTGTGTGTGTGTGTGTGTGTGTGTGTGTGTGTGTATACAAAGCGAAGCATCTCGGAGTGAGCTGTTTCGAAGCTTCATTCTCATGTTTAGGTTTAGAAAAAAAAAGAAGAAAAAAAAAAGGAAATGTTGTGAAAGACTAGAAACCTGGTAGGAAGAAAAGGAAATGCGAACAGTAAGTCTAATGGAAGACGACTAAGGACGAATTAAAAAGAGAGGAAGAAATACGAATAGGAAGAACACGAAGAAATACTAACAGTAAATTGAATGGGGAGACGATGAAATACGAATAAAAAAAGAGTAGCAAATATACAAAAATAAGTCCTGAAAAGCGTGAGAATAAGAATAAAAACAATAACGTACGACGAAATGCGAATAAAAGAGTGAGGGAAAACGAGGAAATGCAAATAAAAAGGATTTAAGACTGGCGAGGAAATACGAATATAAATTGTAAAGAAGAAGAACACACAAAAAAGAGAGAAAAAAAAGAGTTTTGGAAAGCGACAAAACACGAATAAACAGAAAAGAAAGATAACGAGATAGAAATAAAGGAGAGAAGGTAAAAAAAAAAAAAAAAAAAAAAAACGGATAAAGAGCGTAACGTAAAAACACGTACACACACACACACACACACACACACACACACACACACACACACACACACACACACAGACACACACACACACACACACACACACGCACGCACGCACACACACACACACAAACGAACAAACAGTCACGCACCCATTAAATACGCACACGTGTACGCATTTGCCGTCATATCAACTTATACTTTACTTAAGCTCAACTTGTACTTCCATTGCAGGATATGATATTGCAATCTTGGCAGCCGAAAGAACCAGAGAGTGCCAAGTGGGGGATAAGTAGAGTGAAGTGGCACCAGCTGATAACAACGCTGCCACGGGTCAAGTCTGTGGCACACTAACCCCGATGGACGGAGTGCCACGTTGTAATTACGGTGCCAAGGGGCTAGCTTTTGTGGTGGGAGATTGGCAAGGTTGCAAACTTTTAAAAGGTCATTGATAAGATAAGGTCAGGGTGATGTGATAGGGTTACAGTGTCAGAAAAAAAACGTGATGAGATATAGTTACAGTGTCAAACCAACGTGATAAGATAGGGTTACAGTGTCAGAACAATGTGATGTGATAAGACTAGAGTGTCAGACGAAGGTGATGGGGTAGGATTTCAGTGTCAGACCAAGGTGATGTGACAGGATTTCATTGTCAGACTATGGTGATGTGACAGGATTTCATTGTCAGACTATGGTGATGTGACAGGATTTCATTGTCAGACTATGATGATGTGACAGGATTTCAGTGTCAGACCAAGGTGAGCTGGTAGGATTATAAAGTGCCTCGAGGATGATATGGCAGTTGAGTCTTGTGCCAAAATGTGACGAGGCCACAGTGCCACAGTAGTTAGGTTTATGGTGCATAACTTAACCCAGTGACCTTGCAATCGTGAAGTGCAAAGAACCACGCTAACGTTATGGTGCCACGGCAATAAAACATGTTGCATCTAGTTCTAAGGTGCTTAGTTTAGCTAATTCTGTCAACGCTGTGAAGTGCATGGTGCCAAGTATAAGACCACGGTATCCCTCGTGTCATGTAGTTAGTGTCAATGTCGACCAAAGTGCAAAGTGTGACTTACTTAATGCCAAGTCTCGACGTTACGTGTGAAGTGTTAAATGCCATGTCAAAACCAGCTTGAATACAAAGTAGTTTCACATGAGGAATTCAACAC
>NC_061824.1:33490032-33497532 GCF_019202785.1 Penaeus chinensis
GGCCTAGCTGCTGTGTGGCGATACGGTTAACTTCTTGCTTGAGAGGGAGGTACTCGTCATACAAGCGCCTCGCATGCTCCAGGCTCTTGTTGCGAAGGTCTTCGGCTGACTTGATGATACTCTCCATCTGGAATTGGGGGTGTAGAATCAGCATGGGCAATAGCGTAACAATATGGTTCATATTTGTCTGTTACTGGGGCCTTTTTAGCCTACTGAGAAGTCCCCATTTTCAGTAAGCTTTTCAGTTAGGATAAAATTGATTTCAGATCTTATACATGCATAAATAATAATGATGATAGTGGCAATAAGAAAAAAATATAAATAATCACAATAATAATACTTAGAAGAACAATAAATATAAATTATTATTATATCATAAATAATTAATCAGATCTACCCAAACATGTCTTTTTTAAAATATGGTAAAATACTACACAAATAAGAATAATGACAATAAAAATTAAATAATTAATAATAAAAAAAAATATCCATCTGAACAAAACACAACAACTGCCGATATTATTTACTACTACTACACCACTACTACCATTACTAACACTACTACTACTATTAATAATAACAATAACACATTATCATCAAGAACATAATAAAGAGGAATGATGCACTGAAAACAAGGACAGAGAGAACTATTACCGCATTGATATCTGCATGAATCTGCCTCAGCTCCTCCACATGTGCCATCTTCTCCTGCAGTAGCAACTCCATCTCTGACCTGTATTCAGCCAGACTGGCCTCCTCAGCCTGGACCACCTCCACCTCCTGGGCAAGCCGTCCCCGCAACCGCTCCACGGCGACTACCTTGGACCTGGCGATGGCAGGGAAAGAGATGCGAGTGTTCCTTTCAGGGTGAGAAGCAGAAAATGGTGTAGCCTATACATCAGGGGATGATCTTTTGCATGCAATTCATAAGTTGCTGGATTAATCTATTGTCCCAAAAGTGATATCCATGGTAATCAAGGGAGTAAGAAGTACACTTAACTCAGCATAAACAATGATTCTCTACTCTACATTTCTTGCCATGTAATACATTAGTAGCAGTGTGCTATGTAAAGTTGATTTTATCAGTAAATAACTTCTGTTGACTATGGTTATACTAACAGCAATCTTCAAGTGAAATATATCAGGCTGTTGTACCTATTATATGTTAAAATCCAATACCACATCTTTGAATAGAACTTTTTAATCTGGATAATATATAGTTAATGATTATATTTTTGTATAAATATGAAGGCCTAACGAGTATATAAAGAATACTACATGATAATATAACATCATCACATAAACAAAACAAGAATTATTAAGTGCTACTATTTCCCAAGAGAAAAAAACAAAAAAAAGTTGGGGAGACATAAAAGGTCCTGTTGTAAGTATCTGACTACAACAAAATCTAAGTATAACAAATTTCAAACTTCAAAAAATTCAGTGGAAGTGGGACTTCTTTTGCCATAACAACTGTATAATGCTGTATAGTGTTGTATATTATTACATAATACTAAATTTTCCCTCATTAACCTATGCAAATTAAAAGCTCATCAAACCGATTAGTTTAAAGGTGAATGTTAAACTTCTAAACATTATCAGCCCACTTCTCTTCTGAACGAACCAACCAACCAACCAACCAACCAACCTCTCTCTGTTAAACTAATCACTGTGTAAGGGAACTTTGGATACAATGAAGTTTGTCATAAACGACAGCACTGCACATAAGACAAAGGAACTGAACTGACACTCACTCACAAGCCTGTATTCAATTATGTTCTCATTGACAGGAGGGTTGAGGGGGTAATGATGCATAGGCAAGGTTTAAGTTAGGATGTAAGCTACAGCTAGCTTGGTTTAAGTTGGTTGGTGGATGGCATAATGAGAGTTTAAATCCCTGGGGGATGTGGTCCAATAGCTCGCTATTCCAGCACTGAATATTAGCAAAAGTTCAGCTAGTAGTTTCCAATGAAGTTCATTCTTCACTAGCATTAAAAATGCTAGTGAAGGACTACACATAATATTATTAGTAACCATTGTATATGGTTGTGTGATGCGGACATCCTACAGATTGCAGAAAGACAAACATGGCTATCTGAGCCTAGAGTATTCAAACACAATATACAAAATCACAGTTTACAGTATACGAAAAACTTCTGATAGTATGATTTCCTGACATTGTGAATTCTTCAGATGGTAATGTACACTAGTTTTCTTCTAACAGGAAAGCCACAAACTTTTGATCATTATGACTAATTTTCAATCCCAAGTAAAAGAGATACATCAGGTACCATACTAATACATACAGCTTCCACTGGGGACTTTATAATTTGGGTTCCTGTATTCTCTGCAGTCAAGTATATACCAATTATATAGAAGAAGAAAAAATGCAATACCGCTGGCAGACATATAATCAATGTAGTTTGAAACAAAACAAAAAATCCTCTTTCCAATATACATAACCCACATCTCATTCCAAGCTATGTGTAACAGATCATACACATTGCTTTATTACTACTAAAGTTATAACGCTGTAATTCATATTTCTCACTCTCACCATTATCAATTATCAACTTCAATATAAACATATTTGACATCATATAGCAATAACTGTTAGAAACTCTGAAAAGAACAAAGAAGTCTGCAAACCAACATTTTTCAAAACATGGTATTATTAAATGTTTCCTGTGCTGTGAGAGTGCCTTAAATAATGGGAATTTTCTCATAATCACATGGCCTATGTTCTATCCTCCTCCATCTGACATGTGATCGGTATCGGATGGTCTAAAATCTCGAGGAGAAACTTACTGACATCCCTGCAGCAACTCGAGCAATTGCCATTTATAGTCTGGTGAGAGAGCTACTAGACTGGCAATTTAATGTCAAATGAAGAACCAGCACACCTCATTTTTCTGAGAATACATTTTGCTGCTTGATGTAATGCAGTGCTACAAAATTACCATAAATATTACTAATACACTTAAAGTACTGGTAAAAACAGGATTTTTTTTTTCTCAATCTTAATCATAATACCTGTGCTTCATCTATATCTATGTAAAATGTGCTGGAAGGTTTACAATTATAAGACCAACTCAACAGGGATACTGCATGAAACAATTACCACAGATTCTGTACTTTCTACTTTGACAAAGACAAAAAACCTTCACCACATACTGTATTCTATTGAAAGACAAGAGTTAGAAATGGTTCCTTATCTGACACATTATTACCAGCAGGATCTACAAACTCTTCCTTAGAGGTTCCGATAGGCCAGAGCCATCATTGCATAGGCTAGTAGCAGAAGCAAGGAAGGGCACATGTAAGGAATAATTTACTAATATTTTGTGAAATGACAATCAATAATTCCAATAAAAAACATGCTTTAAAATCAATATCCATGAATAGAATAGGCAATCATACACAAAGTTCTATGTAATCTGGTAATATTTCTATAATGTGAAGGAAATCTCTTGCTCTTTCTTCTTGTGAGGCACAGTGACAGTGAAGGACTGAACAACATAACATTCTGATGGGATAGTAAGAGATTATGACTAGACACTCAACAGTATTTGAAATCAAGCCTTGTGTATACTTGGAGAAAACTAAGATCTTTTATGTTTCTATGAAATTTAGGAATAACATATTTCATGTGTTGACATATCAAAGTTTCTAGTTTGATCTCTTTACATGATGACACTAATGGATATTTATTACCAAGAGCAACACACCTTCCAGAGACAAAATACCAAAACCAGGGTATCGTGTGAACCCAAAATCCAAACCTATGCTTTCACACCTTCTACCTATTCATTAAATGGGGGGGGAAAGCCCCCATGTACCCCCCCCTCTTAATTACATTAGCACTTCATGTCAACTTACAAAACATGTGACATTAAGAGCTTTGGCTGTGTGAGGGTGTTATGGACTTTGTGCAGTGGATTTGTTTGTCTTTTAGTGGTAAATATGAGACAGAAGCAACTGTACCTGTGCCGATTATTACTCTATTTCTTATGCTCTCTAATATGGCAATGTCCATTTTTCTCTCTCTCTGTGCCTTGTTCTCGGTAACATTAACCCACTATTTCTTTATCAATCATATTAGTGCTTTTTGTAATTACATTCCGATTTAAAATGCCACAGGCCTGTTTATGCCACAATTCATGAATATATATGCAAATGTAAATCCAAGTGAGAAAAGTGTAATGATAAAAGTGGTTCTCTACATGGTCAAACCGAGACATAAGCCTTGGAAGGAAAATGACTACTGATGCGTTTGTTTTTACACATATGACCGGCAGCCGGTCAAATAAAGACTTCCCTTTCATTACTTCCATTGTCATGGACTAAAAAATCAATTTGCGTGTAAGTAGAAATCAAAATATTGAAAAACTGGCGATATCATAAATGCACTGAATTAAAGGAAATGGGTTAAAAGGAACATTCTAAAAGAAAAATATAAAAAAAATACTGACATCAGAACCGAAAATTAGCCGTAGCATCTCGAACTTCTAAAAAAAATCACAAATATAAGTATCAGTGGCTACTAAATGAAGAAAAAAATACTTATCAAAATTCAAACCAACGATTTCATACTATCAAATAACTCACCTAATGTCCTTGAGCGCCTCTAATTTCATGTAAACAGCTCTTTCTCTCTCGTCTGCCATTCCGCCTGACATGTTTGGTAAACAACCGAAGATTCAAGCGAGCAACTATACTTTTGTTATTATTATTTTGTTTGTAATATTTATTTTCTGTAACTGTTAGTTTTGTGTTTTTTGTATTAAATTTCGTCTATCTAAGTATATGCA
Organism: Penaeus chinensis; assembly: GCF_019202785.1. Lineage (NCBI taxonomy): Eukaryota > Metazoa > Arthropoda > Malacostraca > Decapoda > Penaeidae > Penaeus > Penaeus chinensis. The sequence continues at coordinate 33,494,844 of NC_061824.1, forward strand.
TTAATTGTAGGATTTATTTGGGGTATTTATACAGGGAAGTACACTGAGTGCAATTTTGTATTTTTTTGTAAAATAAGAATAGTATTTTATCTGTATATCTATTTGATTTTATAGTTTTATATATTTTTCTTATCATTTTTTTATCATGTATGCTTGTTGCACCTAATTAGTTATTTGTTATTTTTCTGCTTATGGTTTTCTGCTATTCCATCATGAAATATGATGAATGATTAGGTTTGGTATCCATGTAAATATTATTAATGAAAAGTAAACAGTCGAATAGATATTTTACTTTTATCAGAAAAAAAAATGGTTAATGTAGACGAAATAAATATATTAAACTGTCATTCGAGGAATTAGCGTAGCGAGTAATTCTTGTATAGATAGCTCTTCTTATCCGATTTAAATAACAAAAGAAATGTTTCAGTATAGGAGATAATAATTTTTCTTTATAAAAATAATGTTCTCATACTAAAACACAAGGAAAAATAAAGAATACCAAAGAGAATAGTCTCCATGAATGCTCTTTTGACTCATTCCTCCGGCCAGCTGTAAACATCAGTTCCTCCGATCAGGTCACGGGATACGGTAGTCAATACACGATGAAGTCTATTCTCTTGCTTTTTTCCCTCTTGGGCCTTATGGCAGCGGCCCATGCTACTGCAAATGGTATGTTATGACGTAGAGCCTGTTTTGGGGAAGCGAATATTATCAGGGTTTAGAAGGATCGAGTTTATGGAAGAGAAAAGGAATGGGTAGTCGGAACTTGGCAATGGGAAATTAAGGAAAAAAATTGCGTAATAATAAGTGCAGCCAAGGGAATTGTGATGGCCGGGACAGCGGTCAATTTACCTAATTACATTCCCAGAATTTCCGACGGTGTTGAGGCCGTTTCGGTCTGTGTGAAGGGTGGGACTGACCCACGGGAAGACGGGAATAATTTCTCTCTCTTTATTGGCAGAGATTGATTGCTTGTTCTTGGAGCCGATTTTCGCGTTTGGCTGTAATTTTCACTATTTCGTTAAATATTGGTCTAATTCGTACTTCACTGGGCCAGTTGTATGCATTTTTACTACTATGGGTGACGGATCAATTATATTATTCGTGATTACAGATGAATTTTATTGTTACATATTACTGATCCATTTTACTGTTTTAAATTACAGAATTACAGAGTTGGCCACTTTCTTGTTTGTATTAAATTCAGTATATATTATAGTACCAGTTATGATGCAAAAATATATTCAAGAATTAAATATTACTAGTTTCAAATATTTCCTTCTTTATTTAGGCTAATAGGAAAATATTAGAAACACAGGATATGCATAAATGTTGAACTTATACTAGATGATCTGAACTAATTTGGGTATTTATTTTTATTATGACTTACAGAGAATGTTCAAGAGATTAGAAGAATAACTAAGTTGAGAGAATAGTATTTCCATTGACCAAAAATCTTCTATGAGAGACATCACTAATCAGATTCTTAGTTTTTGTACTGAGATTATTTTCTTAGAATGCTGGATACCCTGTATTGAATCTGTAAGTTTAGTTTAGTTTAGTTTAGTTCAGTTCAGTCAAAATTGTTCATAATTTCCCTTGACTAAGCCATCATGATCATGCTTGATATATTTTATCTAGTGCCCTAGAATACATATTTCCTTAGTCACTTATTAAATAGGAAAGACAGACGGCTTGTTGCCAGGGATAACATATCTGTTATCCCTGGCAACAAGCCAAATGTATTAGCTTTCCTATTACTATCAAACATGATCATAGATTAACTTACATGAGTTGATTAACACATAGTACCATAAAAGGTGAATCAGTTGGTAGATAGGAATGGAAATTAAGGCTGACAAGGAGATATTTAAGCCATGTGATATTCAGACTAGGTATTTATGTATTAGTAATTTGTATCTTGGTTATACATATGTTTATACTTTTATTTTGCTATCAGGCATCTCCATGCTGACTGCCATTACTATTAATATCTTCTAATGAATCTTTTCACACACTTTTGCACCTGGCGGTGATCAGAGAGCAAATATTTAATGCAGAAGAGAGTAACAGTCAGTGACTGGACAACCTTGAATATGGAATTAGCACAAAACTATTTAATGCCAGTGTTTCTTCTGCAATTACTTGCCTTTAATTAGAGTTTCTCCAAGGACTTGCCCCAATCTTGCTCTCAAGTTGTTGGGGGAAATAGGTGAATGAGCTATAGAATGAGGTAATGATTGTTCATTATGGTGTTTTTGAGTTCTTGTGTAGCTTTTCTAGACAAGTGACTAAGAGGTATATGTGCATATCCTTAGACTGCACATAGTAATTAGTTCTTTTTATGCAACGAATTCTGTCATTGAGGGTACCAACTTAAGAGGGAAAGTTACAGTTCATTTAACTAGTCTAGTTAGGCTAATTGTTTGAAAGGGTAGAAGGAAGATCAAACTAGAGCTACTGGAGGGTATCTGGTTGTACTTTGTGACACATTCCATTTCCAGTTGATACTAAATAAGGATTTTGATAAATGATTGCCTTTGCTTACTTTGACTTCTCAAAAGTCAAACTGAGTGAGTGAATTATGTGGCATAGAGTATTTAAGGTAAGCAATAGAGATAGGAAAGCTGACGTTTGTTGAGAGTAATAATGATAACCAATCCAAAGGAAAACTTTAATATTTTAAAGG
>NC_061824.1:33515032-33522532 GCF_019202785.1 Penaeus chinensis
AGCCTTAAAGTCAAGTGCCTTGTAACATTTTATGAAGAAAGAATTGTTGAAAAAAGAAAAGAAAAAATTTGAACCACCTTGTCATTCCGATGATAATACCTACAACTTTTTCCTTTCAAGGCAAACTGTTTACTGATGGAACTGTAAGTGCCGCTTGTTTATTTTAATTCAGCACGATGGTCTCCTCTTCTACTATTTGCTTCCTAAATATCTACGTGTTTATGTTGCATTGCATTTTGATGTTGAATGATAAATAAATGCCTTTTTAAGAAAAGATAGTTTTTACTCTTGTTTTTTATTTTGTTTTTTTTGTTTTTTAATCATTTTTTATTTTTTATTTATTTAGACTTTTAGACATGGGCTCGGGTGTGATGTGTTTATTTAATATTACTAATATTGTTCGGATTCTGATTGTTGATATTTATTTAGAAAGTATTATTATTATGTTTTTTTAGTTTAGTGTTTTTGTTTATTTTGTTTTGTTATGGTAGTTGAACATGACAGAACCCGATTATGTTCCCCATTCTGCTAATATTGAAATGCAACCTATCATATCTGTATAGAGCGAGCAATGGCTGACTTTTTTTTAATTAATTTGATGGTTTTCAGTCACAAGAATAGGAGTTAACTAAATAAAACCTCTCTTTCTATGCCATCTTTTTCATCTTTCATCTTTCCTCTCTTTTCTTCAGCATCTTTTTTGTCTTTCCTCATTTTTCCTCTCTTTTCTTCACCATCTTTTTTGTCTTTCCTCATTTTTTCTTCTCCATCTATTCCTCTTTTCTCCCTTTTCCTCCTTTTTCTCCATCTGCACGTTCTGGTCCTCTTCTGTCTCTCTACCGTGGAAGAGCTATAACTTTTACTAGATTCTTTTTGTGCCTTAAGCTTTTCCAATGGACGTTACTCTCTTTTCTGTTATATTTTTTCACTTAAATGTCCTTGTTGACGTGCTCGCTTTTTTAGCCGTCCATTGTAACTGTACTGAATGAGGAGGGATTATTAATGTTACTTCGTTTTATTCATTTATTATCATTATTATTATCATTCTTACTTTCATATTTAGTAATTTACCTAATTTTGAATTTCATTGAATAAGTTTTGTCACTGCAAAAGATATGTTTATCCTTTTTTTTTGTGAATGAAATATTGCACAGGTTCTTTTAATGATTATTTATAGTTCAAATTCTCTTTCTTTATCTTTCTTTCTATAATAAGAGAAATACTCATTTTCTTGTAGATGGCATACCAGGAATGACTTCTGTTTTTATAGTGACAGATTATTCTTGTCATCATGCCTATTCTGTTTTACTTTTTTTTCTCTCTCTTTTAATTCATTGACCGTGCATTGCTCATTATTTTATCATAAAATGCTCTGTTGTTATGCCAGCCATGAGATGTGCATGAATTGTTGATCCTCTAAGTAATACTTATAAGGTGTTTTTAATTCACCACTACTAGTGCCTGTGGTGTGGAAAATAACAAGAGTTCTTCTTTGTGATGTTTATGTAATTTATGTAATATGTAACAGACGAGGACAATTGCCTGTGGATTTTTTTTTTTTTTTTTTTTTTCCCTCCCCCCCCATTTCTCTTTTAGTCACATAAGAATGTGATTTTTGTCATTAGGTTGGAGTTCATGTTTATTGACAGTTGTCTTACTGAGTATGCAACTGAGAACATTATATTTTGCATTTTGGAATTAGACTATGTTTGAATGTCTATTTGCATTTTTTTGGTAGATGCTTAGGCAATTTTCGGTTACTTATTTTTTATTATTTATTTTTTAAGATACCATTTATGCTAAAAATTTAATCATATATTGGCAAAGATGTGTTAAGGTAATTGATGTCTGTTTATGCCATAGAACAAGATTCCCTCAATATATTGTACAATTTAGCCGAGAATGTTTGTAATACCACCATCCTTCGGGCTACCAAGGCCATTTTGTAAGCATTAGGACTGATTATTGGAAGAGAAGCTTCATAGGGAGAGGAGCCATTATGAAAACATGTCATTGGTCACCATTTTGTATTTCTGCCCATGTTTTATTGTATATAAAGTGTGATTTTTTTTTTTTTTTTTTCTTTTTTTTTTTTTTATTATTATAACTTTTCTTTCTGATTTATGATGTCGCAGCTACTGTGTGAAGGATGTGCTTTTTTTGAATGTTAAAATTGGTCATTTTTGTTTATTGATTATCACTGAATACATGGGACCATTGAAGAGTCTTAGATGTGCTACACTTGAAGATGGATTTTCTTCTGTGATTGTAGAATAGTTATATCTATTTGATATTAAGATGTCACTAGTTTTTTTTTTTTTTTTTTTTTTTTTTTTTTTATATAGAGAGCGAGCACGGGCACGGGCACGTGTGCGTGTGCATGTTTGTGTGCGTGTGCACTTTTTTTTCTTTCTTTCTTTTGTCTTTTCTTTTCTTTTCATGTGTATGCATATGTCTGTATGTATGTAAGTACCTACATGCAAGATATAAAGTGGAGAGAGAGAGAGAGAGAGAGGAAGTGACAAATGTGTGTATGTATGTATAAAAGTCATGTGTTGGTGTCCATGTAGGTTTGTATGTATTTTCTGTTCATACCATTGGACTTGTGTGATTGGACATTTGAAGTAGGAAATAAATATTGAATGTTTAGTTTATTATTTGTTAGATTGAAGATATAGTCAGTATTTTTGTCACAAGCTTTTCATTTAGAAGTACAGAAATGGTGATGTTTTGACAAATCTTTGGATGGCAACAGTTTTTATTATAATTATGAGTTTAGTAAAAGTGGTTTTGTGAATTACTCAAAAATGACACCATTTACATACTCAGAAATATATTTTGGTTAATGATGTAATTTCAGTATTAGACGATGTTATTTTCAGTGAGAATGTTATTTGTTTCGTTGCTCATAGAAGATATCCATATTTTTTTTCCCTTGTGTGTACGCATAATTTGATATGTATGGAAGAATATTCCGTTCGAGTTTCTGTTTCAGTAAATTGATGACTGAATTCTCAACAGTGCTTATCTTTTACTGTTGTTCATGTTCTATTATGAAGTTTATATGGGTTTGGTAATAATTTTTCTGTTTTCTTTTGTAAACATTTTGTTTCATTTTTAGAATTAGATATAGGATGTCATTTTTATTTACTATGATAGTATTTCAGTTGCATTATATATATATATATATATATATATGTATATATATATATGTATATATATATATATATATATATATATATATATATATATATGTATACATACATACATACATACATACATACATACATACATACATACATACATACATACATACATACATACATACATACATACATACATACATACATACATATATACACACACACACACACACACACACACACACACACACACACACACACACACACACACACACACACACACACACACACATACACATACATACATACATACATAAATATTTCCCCCCCTCCCCCTACTAGCACTTACACTTACTCTCATACACACACACTCGCTTTCTTACTCACTCTCGCTTTCTCTAATAAATATATATATACATATATACACATGTATGTATGTGTGCAATTTTTTTCACTTTCTTTCTCTATCTCTTTCTTTCTTTCTTCCTTTCTTTTTCTTCTTTTTCTCTAAGGTGTTCTATTGTACAACAAAGTTTGTAATGATTACCTGTGAGATATGATGTGTTCTTGAGAGGTCACGATGAAGTGTCTATTATATCTACGTTAAGCTTGCAAGATTGAAGAAGAAAGATGTCGAGCTTCTTCATAATGCATTACAAGACTATGCCTATTGTATACCAGTGCCAACTTTATTGTGAATTATGAATGAGGTTATAGGTATAGTGCTGGATCTTCTGTTTTCCTTTTTAGATTTTGTTTATTTTTTAATTTTTTATTTTTATTAATTTATTTTTATTATTATTTTTTTTTTTTTTTTTTTTTTTTTTTTTTTCTTCGGTGGTATTTTGAATTCATGGAGATTTTACTCCTGTCCTCTCTCAAATCCTTTACTGTAGTAAATGAAAGTGCAATTTATTTCTCTCCTTTTCTCTCTCTTCTCTCTCTTCTATTCTCTCTATTCTCTCTATTCTCTATTTTCTATTTTCTATTCTCTATCCACCATCCTCACTTGTGCTCTTGCTCTCTAACCAGTTATGCATATCTAGAGTAATGGTAAATATTAAGAAAAAAAATTGAAGTGATTCTTGTTGAGACATCACTTCAGAATCTACATTTTTTTTTCTCTTCTTTTCTTTCTTTTTATCCACTTTTTATCCCTCTTTACATGTAAAGTTAAGGGAATGTTATATTGACTGCAGCATAGAGAGCTTGATGAATTATTACACAAGACCCTTCTATCTGTTTTTTCTCTCTCTCTCTCTCTCTCTCTCTCTCTCTCTCTCTCTCTCTCTCTCTCTCTCTCTCTCTCTCTCTCTCTCTCTCTCTCTCTACTTTGATGATTGATATTTTATTATAGGGGATTATGTGATAATTTACATTTTGTGTTGATTTATTTTGATCATATATATATATATATTTTAAAGACAGTAAGGGATAGTTTTTAAGGTCGTCAGGGCATCAGTTGAGCATTTATGAAACCAAGAACAATCAATTTTGTGATGAAGGAAGTTCTTAGTTGCAGTTTTAACCTTGAAATTATGGTCATATCATGCTATAAGAAATATTGCCAAGAATTTTTATTATTTTTTAGAATATACCAGTTTATTAGAATGTATGTCCGGTAAGATTTTTTTTTTTTTTTTTCTTTTTTTCTTTTACCTTTCCAAAGTTGTCTCCAAGAGGTCGCGCAATTTAGAATTCAGGGTTGAATTAGGGAGAAACAGAAGTATTCAAATTATATATAATTTGACATCAGTGTACTCAGTTGAATTTTAACATTCACTGGCAAGCATTTGTTCTTGTAGCCTTGATAGAACATCCGTCCAAAGTATCTGATAAACACCTTAGAACATGACATAAAGTTGGAACTTGGATGTAACATTTGTGCTCACAGGATATTAGATATTCCATTGTAATGATATAATCCGTAGATAGAGATAAAGAAGAAGGATGCTCATTGTAAATTTCCTTTTGATATTTCTACCTGGGAATAATATAGATTTCATTGGGTTATCAAATGTGACCAGTATGCACTGGCTTTGTATTGTCAGTGGTTTTACAAGGAATAGCTGAGTCATGTCTTCTTTGTCTCATTAAACCATGTATTGCTGCACAATGATTATCTCTAGAAGGTTGTATGTGGTGCTTCAAATGCCTTTTCAATAAACTAGGTTACTGGACACCCCTTTTAGCTTCCTGGGAGGTTGGATTGCAATATAAAGTATTGCCTTATTCTTGATGAAATTAGGAATGATTTCAAATGAGATTTTTTTTTTTTTTTTTTTAATAGAATAATTGGGCTGAAATAGTTAGTCTGTTATTCATTGTTGAATAAGGCTTGGTTATACTTTATGCTGTAAGTAACTTCACAGGTATCTGCTTTCTATATCCTTACCAATATATGCTCTTACTTGCTACATGGATCAGTAGCTGTAATTTCATGAAAGTTTATTATTCTGAAAAAAAGGGAAAAAAAAAAAAAGAACTGAAAACTGTAGTATGTATGAAGCATCTATTTTTTTTATGCTTGCTTGAAACTGCATACCCCAGCTGTTTGATACTTATCACTTTGTTAGAAAAAAAACAGAATAATTAAATAAAGAAATAAAAGATAAAGAACCAAGTAACGTAATTTGATATTATCTAATTGGAATAAAACTCCTCGGCATTCATGTCTTCTTTGTTGAGAAAATTAACCTGGTCAGTGTTTGCCTATCCTCCCTGTTCACAAGCAACCCAGCATCACCATCTTCCCTTTGACCTCTCTGCAGTTTCAGGTATGTTTTCCTGCATTTTCCCTTCTTATATGTAGTCTCCTAATGGTGATGGTATCTTCTAGTTAGCTGTAACTGGACAAGGGATGGGATATGCTTGAAAAACTAATGAGAGACATAAATGAGTGTTAGATTATTTGGAAGTGGTACTCAGATAACTTTTTTAGGCATCCAAGAGAGGAAGGGAATGGACTCCTTGATTAATTATTCCCCCCCCCCCCTCCCCTTGCCCCCTTGCTCTTCCTTCCCCAAATATATTTTTCTCTTTTACTAATTCTCTCTTCTGGAAATCAGAGGCAGAGCTAATATTTTGGGTGATGCATGTTCATTATCCAGATGTTTGTATACTTTAAAAGGTGTTAGTATGAGCAAAGTTATCCTTTTTTTTTTTTTTTTACTTGCTGTGATTGATTTGTCTCTTTTCCCCTAATATAATTTTTTTTTCTCTCCATTGAAAGCTTTTTGGCCTCTTGCATGTGTCTCATTATCCTTAAGGACTGTGCATGCTTTGTCTTTCTTTTTTAATTAGGTTTTGTAAAGGAGAATCTCTTTATAAATCCTATAGCAATAGGATTATAGATATGTTTCTGATTTGTATAGATTTGCAGAATGTTTACATGTTGAAATATATTGATTTTTTGTTTTTCCAGTAATGAACTTCCAGGCCATGATTATAAAGATTTTTTGTTGTTTTTCTGTATCCCACAGGCAGGAAACAGTCCACATGTAGCTGGCTGGACTGGAGGTGTGAAGCTAGTGCCTACAATCGTCCTTTGAGTAAATATCAAACTACAACTCTCAGATTAGAAAAGGTAACCACTTGTCACAAAATCAAAGTTAGAGTAAATAATATAAAAAAGCAGGGATAAGTGCCTAAAAAATAATGATAATGATAATAATAATGAAACTTTCCTGTTGTAGATTATCCTTAAAAGAGGATGTATGGAAATCTTTTTGATATTGAGGTGATAGTTTTCAAATTGTTCAGTGATTTATCTTATTGTTAGATTTGATGCATTATTCAAAAATTTAGCATTGCTCCGCTCACAAATGCTGGGCGTTGTATAAGATGTAGTATCATTCCATTATGTAATGGCTGACTCTAAAATAGTGCATAATTTTTATATATAATTTTTATAATTATTGATGAATTTGGATAGAACATGGTAGCTGTTTTCACAAAATCCAGTCCTGGATGACAATTGGCAAGGAAGATAAATCATCTGTTGATATAAAAATATATGTTAAAGAGCTAAAAAGTAAAAGGATAGATTGCCTTATTAGTGAGTTCAGACAAATATAAATGAAATGCAGCAGTGGTAAGGAATATAAGTAACAGTGGATGATTGTTGAAAATGCCTTCTAATTAGCCAAGGAATGCTGCAAACAAGGTCTGTTTGGGGTGTTTGTGTGTGTGTGTGTGTTTGTGCATATGGCTGTTTGGGTTTATGATGTATGAGCGTATGGTAGAGTTTATGTGCTCCTGGCCATTGGATATGAGTTTGTTTTTATGGATGTGTGTTGGTGTATGAATGTGGCAGTTGTATGTTCTTGCAAGTATGTGCTTATGTTTGCAGATATAA
>NC_061824.1:33530032-33532532 GCF_019202785.1 Penaeus chinensis
GTTTGCTAGATATATGGCAAAAGAGAAGGAAATGAAGGAAGAGGAAATGAAAGCACGACATTCCACCAATCTGTAATGATAACACTTAATCATATCACATCTTTTATTATTTTCATAGATTTGTGAAAAAAAAACAAAAACAATACAGATTATCTAAAGCAAGTTAGAATTAGGCATTCTGTTAGTATGTGGGAATTTGCCCCAAGAAACTTCAAATCCTTTACTGTACAGTCTGGAATAAAAAAAAATAAAAGATAATAAAAAAAAATTAAGAAAAATAAATATATAAAGAATAAAACACCACAAATAAGTAAAAGCACAAGCCAAGTGAACCAATGATTTAAAGAATAGCTGTAAGGACGGATAAATGAACACTCGGATAAGTGAACTTCCACCCATTTCGACCACACCCGTCTCTTCCTACTTCGTTTATTTCTCCTTGCTTCATTCCTTCCTCTTTTGTCATGAATGGGTTAATCTAGGCAATACTTCAACCGCAAGAGCAGTGCATTGAGCATGAGATAATGACACGGTGACAAGTAGAACATTATATGCTGTGGTCTGGCTCAGGGATGTTGTTAATGGGTCTCTTCAATAAAAATATAAGTTAATCCAATGGAAATACGATTTTTTTTTTTTTTTTTTCAAGTATATCATCATCGTAGTAGAGGATGTGGATCACTTGCGCATAGCAGACTCGGAGGCCATGATAATGTCTTCGGATCATTGTCAGCCCTGTCGTGAGTAACAACATCATTGCTAGAGTTCTCCACAGTAAAACTGTCTTGGTTGTATCTTCAGCAGTCGCAACTTGTTTTGCTAATTTCTGATATTTTCATCTCAATTGCGAAGCGTTGTTTAAGGTGAAGCTGTTGTTGATAGAGCAAAATGCGGCACATTGCACATGCATCTTGTCCTTAGAAGTACTATTTTACATATGAAAGACTGAGATCTCAATAGACAGAATTAACAACTTGGTCTTGACAGATTCCACTGTAACACGCATCACCATATAGTGACGAAACGGATAATGTCGATAATGTCTTGAGTGATGTTGGTTGCCTTATTTTCATATACAACAGTTTGAGGAACATTGTTTTTAAAGTCGACGCTTACCCAGTTTACAACTATCACACCTTACTTACTTTGAGATTTGCGAAGTTCTAGCTTCGCCCGGGCCTTTCTTATATGGCCCGGCACCATACTATCACACCTCTATATGATGTGTCCCAAGGTCTTGATAGTGTTAGCGATGACTGCATGGAATCTTGATGAGAGTGTCTGGAAACCTGTAGCTCTTTTCCATCGGCGTCGACTGATTCAGAAATATTAATCTCGGTATTATAGGGACAAATGTTACCATTAAGATGCTGATTGCATGGCACTGTCATAATCATCATCATCATCATAATGGGGGCATACACATGGCTGCGCCCAACCTTTGCCTCCACCTCCTGGGGTCCCCCTGAGCAAGCCTCCATGCAACATTTCCCACCCCCAGCACATCTTGGCAGATCTGATCGACTTGCTTCAGCCATGAGTTCCGTGGCCTTCCCCTTGGTCTTCTCCAGCCTGGGTCAACCCTCTCGGAGATGACCCTATAAGCTGGATCTTCCTCAGGAAAGCGAGCCACATGCCCATAGAGCTGAAGTTGGCGCTCTCGTATCAGACTGGTAATAGGTCTTGAATCAGTATCACGGAGTATCCTCTGATTGGACACATGGTCCCGCCAGGTATACCCCATGATTCTGTGAAGACACTTAGTACTAAAGGAGTCAAGACGGCCTTCATAGCACTATTCATTGTCCAGGTCTCACACCCATAGAGTAAGACCGGGATCACCAGTGCTCTGAAGAGCCTGATCTTAGTTCTCCTAGTCAAATACCGACAGCGCCAAATACTCCTATTGAGTGAGTCCATAACGCCGTAGGCCAGTCCGAGTCGTCGAGTGACTTCCCGGTCGGAACCTCCGTCGCTCTGCACTACACTACCAAGATAAATGAAGCTATCCAAGACCTCAATGTTCTCGCCACAGGCATGCACAGACTGAACATCGAAATCCAATAAGTCCCCAAATCCCTGAACCTTGGTCTTGGTCCAGTTGACCGAGAGTCCCAAATGCATCGCCTCCTTATCCTTGAAATTGCCTATTGATGCCCCACAGGAACTACGGTTCACGGCACGGCCAAGTATCCAGTCCACACAAGTATTGAAAAGGGTTGGGGCCAGGACACACCCCTGTCTCATCCCGGCAGACACCGGGAAAAAGGCAGAGGTGCCCTTCCCACACTTGACAGCACTCTCGGTATCTGTATACAGGCCAGACAGCAAGGGGGATCCCACGGAGACCCAGTAGACTCCAGAGTTGAAAGCCTTCTTGAGATCAACATAAATTGCAAGCATACCTTGTTAAAACTCAAGTCGGTGTTCCACAAGGACTCGAAGTGCTGACACGGTCTACAGTTGACTTCTTGGGTGTAAAACCAGACTGCTCAGGTCT
>NC_061824.1:33545032-33552532 GCF_019202785.1 Penaeus chinensis
AGGGTATTTGCCTCGTTAACAGGATAATGGCGAAGTACGCGTGGTCCTAAATGTGTCTATGTATGTTCGGTGTCCTGCTACATCTGTTATGTGTGTGGTCTGCTATGCTATCTTTTTCTCTCTTTCTCTTCTCTCTTAGTATTTCTACCTATCGATATTTCTATCTATCTATATCTGTATTTGTATCTACATCTATACCTATCCATGTTTCTCTATCTATAACTATCTACACACACACATAAAGGTAGACAGGTGGTTAGATATCTACCTATCCATTTATCTATCTTTTTATCTATCTATCTATCTATATATATATATTTATCTATCTATCTATCTATCTCTATATCTATCTATCTATTTATCTATCTATCTATCTATCTATATATATATAGAGAGAGAGAGAGTTATGGGCGGAGAGGAAGGGAGATAAAGAGAGAGATGAAAAGAGAAAGCAAAAAAGAGAAAACCATTCTACTCAACGACTAAACAAACAAGCAAACAACTTGTTTAATGTCTTAATGGCCGAATTGTTCTGCGAGACACGGCATATTTGGTGGAAAGTAGGTATTACATAACGTCAGAGTCAGGCGCATGCTGTGTGTAGTTGCTACCATCAGTTTCATATATAAAAGACTTTCAAATTTTATCTTAATCTAGTTTCCAGAGGTATCTAGGGCTTTGAAAAATTCGTGTGCTCAGTAAGATGATTTAGTAAATTATCGCAGCTTCATCTATCTCTTTCTGCAATTAAACGAATGGCAATAGTAAAAAGAAGACAAGCTGGAGTCTATTGAAATTACACGCACACATATATATGTATGTGTATCTGTTTGTGTATGTATGTATATATATATACTGTATATATATACAGTATATATGCATATATATTATAGAAATAATACTCATATACACATACACACACACTGCGTATATATATACATACACACACACACACACACTATATTTATATATGTATATATATTATATAATATATATATATATACACACATACACATACACTGCGTATATATACATATACATATATATATACACATACATATATTTGTGTGTGTGTGTGTGTGTGCGCGTGTGAGTGAGTGTGAGTGTGTGTGTGTGTTTGTTTGTGCGTGTGTGGCTGTCTGTATATATATATATAAATATATATACTGTGTATATATATTATATATATATTATCATTATCATTAACATTATCATTATCATTATCATTGACATTATCATTATCTTTATCAATAACATTAACATTATCATTATCATTAACATTAACATCATTATCATTATCATTATCATTAACATTAACATTATCATAATCATTGGTATTATTATTATCATTAACATTATCATTATCATTAACATTATCATTATCATTATCATTAATATTAACATTATCATTAACATTATCATTATCATTATCATTATCATTAACATTAACATTAACGTTAACGTTAAGATTATCATTATCATTGACATTATCATTATCATTATCATTATCATTAACGTTATCATTATCATCATCATCCCCACCACCATCATCATCACTGCCATCATCAGTATCACCATCATAAATCATTACCATTAATATCATCATCATTATCACACAATTTCAACTCATTCCCTCACTCGCTGCCGTCCTTTCTTCCCCAAGTTTGCCCCTCTGCAATTTGCACTGATGTCAAAACAGTCGATACCAATTACCCAGTATTACTACTATTTCTTTCCTCTGTTTATTCCGTTCCTTTTGAAGTCTAAGCCGATCGTAATGCATCCGCTTCGACGAATTAATTTATGTGAAGAGCACTGTCGATGAAGATCTAAATCCGAAAGCTTTAAAAAAAAGGGAAAACTCTTGTTAGTACTAATGGACTCGAAAACAGGTTCTCACAAGTAGGTGGAATAACCATGGATCGCTCTGTGACTCGATTTATTCGCGTATTGCATTAAAGCGTGAAAGGGGAGGGGTTTGTTTGGAGACGCATTTTCTATTTTGACTTCGAAACGAGATTGAGAAGATTCGTTATCGATGTGTCGAAAGGAAAAGTTTGTAATAACAATCTACTTACTGGCGCGGTGGGCAGAGTTTCGTACGATAAAATTCTGGGGACATAGCGAGTGTCCGAAACCACTCGTAACGTTGATTGTGGCGACCTTCCTCCGCCCATATCAACCTCATAAATACTTTCAAGAGTGTGTAAATGTGACTTTACTTTGGGGAAATCAATTAATGTGTAAGAACAACACATTTAGGAGACGCAATAACAGTAAAAACAATATGGCTAATGTAAATAAGGATGGCCTTTGCCGATCTGCGGAGGCCGGGGAAATACTTACTGTGGGCCTAATTCAAATCACTCAGTTTAGCTTAGCATGAGTTGATATATTATCAGGTACGGGATTTAAATAAAAATGTATAACCTCCACCAGTATGACTATTTTTCTCTAGAACAACAAATTATAATAAATATTCAGTAAGAGTGGTTAGCAATATGTAAACACACCTCTTAATATAATGTTATTATAGAAGCAAGGGGTTAACCTCCTCATAATGAGGAAAATAATTGTAGTAAATTTGTTGTAGTGCACCCTATTCTCTGTATGGAGTTATAATGGAATTATTTAAAGTGATGTTTTTATCTCATTTCTCTAAATGAGATAAAAGTACTGAGAAAGAGATATAGACAGACATAT
This sequence comes from Penaeus chinensis, assembly GCF_019202785.1. Taxonomy (NCBI): domain Eukaryota; kingdom Metazoa; phylum Arthropoda; class Malacostraca; order Decapoda; family Penaeidae; genus Penaeus; species Penaeus chinensis. The sequence continues at coordinate 33,547,736 of NC_061824.1, forward strand.
ATGTGTATGTGTGTAATATATATATATATATATATATATATATATATGGATATATATATCTGTGTATGTGTGTGTGTGTTCATTTGTATATATATATATATATATATATATATATATATATATATATATATATATATATGTATGTGTGTGTGTGTGTGTGTGTGTGTGTGTGTGTGTGTATGTATATATGTATATATATTCATGTATTTATTTATTTATATATACTTATATGTGTAACAATTATATTACATATATAGATAGATAGATGGATGGTTATAGCTATAGATATATATAGATATCAGAATTTCTGAGTTTACTGATAAAGGTGAAGATTAATAAAGGCATTTACAGGTGAACGTGACCCATTGCACCTGCCTCTAACTAGGAAAAAGATATTTACTTCATTGTCTCATGACTTTCCTTTATTTGCCTCATTGAACTCATTTGCCTCATTGAATCCTTTTGGAAATACCGTTTATTCACTTTTTATGGTATTTTTTTTTCATAAAGAAACTGTTGTTGGCAAACTTCATCAGTGCTGCCTCACTTCAGCGGTTAACACGCTGATTGGTCGATTTTTTGCCGAGTTAACGCACGCTGATTGGTCGATCCGCCAATCCGTTTTCTTTCAGGTTCACTCGTTTTCTTTCAGCATTTTCATGTGCGAACAAACCATTCTCGGGAGTGTGTGTGTGTGTAGGGGGGGGGGGGGGAGGGGGGGGATTAATCTCTGGCGTACGTTTTTTAGAACCAGCGTAAAAATAACAATCAAATCGTAAATTCTGTGGTAGAGATTATCGCTCTTATCGCTTTGCTCTAGACACGCTGGTGGAGGGGGGGGAGGGGGGTCTCACGAAAAAAGTACTTTTCGTAAATAGAGAAAAAAGGATAATTCCCAAGCTTAGGGTGAATAGAAAACATCTATACAGACAAAATAGATTATAAATACAGCAGAAGGGTCCGATAGAGAGAGGAGAGAATATGAATGATAGTGGCAGATCTGGGGAGTAAAACCTAGGCATATGCCTAATTGATAGTGATGATGATGATAAGGATACTGATAATGTTGATAATCATCATCATCATCACCATCATCATCTTAATGATAATGATAATAATAATAATAATAATAATAATAATAATAATAATGATAATAATGATATTAATAGTAATATTGATGACAATAATGATAATGATAATAGTGATAATAATAATAATGATGATGATAATAATAAGAATGATGATAATAATAATGATAATGATTACAATGATAATTATATTAATGCCACTACTACTAGTACTAACAACAACATAAAAAATAATGATCGTGATAATAACAATATTTTACTGATAAAAATAGTAATGCTGATGGAAAGGAAACGTAAGAGAAAAATTAAAAGTTAAAAAATAGGTTAATACGGCAAATATTTTGTCAGTACTAATGGAGACGAAAAACAGTCTGTCATAAGCAGATGACATAAACAGAGTTGAATGAGTTACAGGAGTTATTGGCAAACGTGTTGCATTAAAATCATAGGTGTGGAGGGGTTGCCTGCTTAAAGACGTAAAAGAAGGTTTTCTGTTTTGACTTTGGGATGAAGTTAAGATTTGTTATTGATTTACGAAGAGGGAGAATGGAAGCAGATAAATGAAAATGGAAATACAGCAAAGCGTAATTTTGGGATGTACTGCTTCAAATCTAGTGGGGGGAAAATATGCCAGTATCCGTTTTCTATTCGGTATTCTGCGTTAGATACAACGAAATTAAACTTAGATAAAAATGTAGACATGATAATCCAAGTGATTTTCTTCACATGTGGTTTGATGCAAGGTGAATTGATAAATGTGGAAGACATAGAAACACATAAATAAATAAAGTCAGAGAAAGATCAAAGGTGAAAGGAAGATACAGTGTATTGTATATATATTTTGTAAAAGGACGATGACACAGCAAGGAAGACGAGAATAACATTGAAGTTTTCCTCGACAATTCTGCTCCCATTGTGTAGTTTTCCCTTCATGTAAGAGTAAATATGAAGTTTTGCTTGTATATAGATAGACGCCGTCTCCCACTCTCTTATTCACTCACCACACACACACACACACACGCTGTATATATATATATATATATATATATATATATATATATATATAGAGAGAGAGAGAGAGAGAGAGAGAGAGTGAGAGAGAGAGAAAGAGAGACAGAGAGAGAAAGAGAAAGAGAGAAAGATTTTGTGTAAAGTTGCCAGATTTTAACGTTCAAGCACAGATATCTTGCCAACAGAAAATCAGCATTGCAAGGTTCCTTCCGTTCTATTATATATTTATAAATATATATATACATACACACACATAAACATAAAGTATATATATATCACAAATAAAATTCTTAAAATAGTTTATCCTTCAACAAGATATGTGTGGTCAAGTTAGAAACTCGTATAACTTTCCTGTTTCTTGACGCCGGTAGGGAGCGATAACGATATTTGGCCGTCCTGGCTGCTTGCTAGAATTCAGATGACCAAAAAGATACGTAGTCTGGAAAATTTTAATAATTCTAGCTCTGAATCTAATATAGCGAAGCAAGCGTTATTTCCGTATATATCTTTACTATTCACTATACTGTTCTGGCATTTATTGTAAACATAGTTTTTTTTTCTATTTCTTAATTTAGATTTCAAATGTTTTAGCAAAAGAGAGAGAGAAAGAGAGAGAGAGAGAGAGAGAGAGAGAGAGAGGGAGAGAGAGAGAGAGAGAGAGAGAGAGAGAGAGAGAGAGAGAGAGAGAGAGAGAGAGAGAGAGAGAGAGAGCGAGAGAGAGAGAGAGAGAGAGAGAGAGAGAGAGAGAGAGAGAGAGAGAGAGAGAGAGAGAGAGAGAGAAAGAGAGAGAGAGAGACAGAGACAGATAGAGAGAGAAGCAAAACAGATTACTAAACCTTCACAATTGCGCATTTTGTAAACGTCCAATGAAATTTGGTTTCTAGTGATAATTCAAGTTCTCCTTTTCCTTTGAGAGTGACTGCCTATGGACACTGTCTTTGTCTTTATGATCAATGACATTACTTGGGCCGTTTTCTTTGCTGTCCTCTTTTCACCTAAGAAATTAACTACTTCATAGTCAGATAATGTACTATCAAAGTGATTCTTTTTAGTGTGTTTTTATTTCTCCTATTTTTTTGGCTGCATGAGGTCCTTTTTCAGTGACACTACGAAATAATCATCTCATATACGTAGTCACATTCAGAATCATGTTCATATGTTCAGTCGTGGACAGATGTACACAACAAAGTTCATTTTATTAGTCATTCGATGCAAATGACCAAAAGTTTTGACCGTAAGTGTACATAGTGAAGCAAGCCGCTATATTAGTTTAGTTCAGTCATTTACTTACCACCGTAGTTAACTACACAGGTGTGGGTAAGCTGTGGTACATTTGATGCACGGTCATAACATTATATAATAGCATTACATTGAGAGTTTAGGCTATAACATTTCTCTCTCTTTTTTTTTGCTGTTCGTGGCGAGGGCCATAGAATTCCCTTTTCGTCATGTGAGTTAATAACAAATACATTCTGAAAACCAGTGAGAATGTGACTGTCATGGAGCTTGTGTTATTTCATGGTTACGTTTTTCTTACGTTCAATGTGCTTTTATGGTCTATGTGTCATTATGTTTAGTGTGTTTTTTCATGTTCAGTGTCTTATTATGCTGTTGTTTTTTGTGTGTGTTTAAGTTCAGTGTATTTTTATGTTTAGTTTTTTTTTATGTTATGTGAACTTTTATGTTCTGTGTTTTGTTGTTCAGTGTGTTTTTCAGTCTACTTTAATGTGATTTAACGTCACGTCACCTTTGTAACTCTCTCTGTGTTTTTTTCTTGTTTCTCTATCTTCCCGGTTTCCCGTTTTCTTTCTCTTATTCTACATCTTTTCGCTATCGTTTTTCTTGATCTGACTCTTTGTGTGTATATCATTCATTATATCTTCCACTTATTCTTTTGTATACATTTAGATTAATTATCAAATCGTACATAAGTAAGCATATGTATTATTAAAATCCTTTCGCTTTGCCCACACACTGAGCCAGTTTTATTTAACCACATTTTTTTTTATGGCTCTGTTATATCATCATCTTTTCTAAATATCTAATTTTAAATGGTTTTAGATCATTAGAACACGAAGGTTCAAACTCGGGGGGCACAGCCACTCACACAGACAGCCACTCGCACAAACATCAAGGCTTTAAAGTTTGGCAATATTGCAGTCTCCAGTACCCTCGCTACCACTAAGCCGAGGACCTTGTAACTTACTACATTGTACCGGTTACTCTCTAGTTAGGAGAGGGTTTATTATGTAAGTGGTGGGTCGTTGTACGGTTATCTTTAAGGCACAGTGTAGGGGGAAATTCCATTGCCTCATTGTATTTTTATTTATGAGATTTGAGAGAGTATCATAGTTATGTGTGTGTGTGTATGTGTGTGTTTGAGAGAGAGAGAGAGAGAGAGAGAGAGAGAGTTAGAAAGAGAGTGTGAGCGTGAGTTTAATGTAATATAATGTGTATATCTATGTATATTGCATATATATACATATATATGTATATACACTATATATATATATATATATATATATATATATAATATATATACGCATATATATATAATATATACGCATATATATATATATATATATATATATATATATAGAGAGAGAGAGAGAGAGAGAGAGAGAGATAGGGAGATAGAGAGAGATCATTACATATCATTATCATCGCTACCAAGATGATCAATACCATCAGAGTGAAT
>NC_061824.1:33560032-33562532 GCF_019202785.1 Penaeus chinensis
CTTTTCCTTTTATTTGAAGTTTCCCCTATGTAATTAAAAATCATACCAGCATATTAAGTACTAGTTTTCTATTGACTTTGTGATATGAAAAAACAACTTTTCCTTTTCTCAAAACTTTGTATGTCGGTACAAACTTCGATGATATTGTGTTTTGTAGCGACCGTGATACAACTTGAAACACTGTTTCTAATGTATCATGGTTGTTAGGGGGTTCTGGAATATTACAGAAAGGCCTACACACATACAGTGCTTCGTTGACCCACCCACCCACATACACACACACACACACACACACACACACACACACACACACACACACACACACACACACACACACACATTCACACACACTTATCAACCTCGAAACCATTTTTAAAGGTAGCCTAGCTATCTTGAAGATTTGCTTGTGAGTGTTAAATTTCAACAAAACCTTGAAAGTCAACAGTAACCATTTGCCACTTCAAGCATTTCCAGCGAGAGTCTTCATATTACACTCCAGGAAGACTACGTTTCACTGTACAACCTGCAGAAGGAACTGCAATGGATCTTCGTCAAGAGTATTAGAAGTCCATTAAATTCCCGAACCCGAGGCACTCCACAATCAATTCTCATTGCTAGGACCCCGAGGAACAGCAAAGGGAACTCTCCTCCAAGCTCTCGGGAAAGACGAAAGGAATAAGCGGGAGACCGTTTCTCTTTGGGAAATTTGACCGAAAACAGCCATAGACTATTCGGAATAGAGTAGTCTGAAACGCATATTTGACGGCAATATATTTCAATATTAAAAAGAAAATCTTTTAAACTTATTGCTCATTCCTAGTTTTGACGGAATTTCTTGGTCAAAATATTTACAGATCGCCTCAGAGGAAGCTTGCTAAAACATCTTGGCCAACAAAAATTATTGATCAATGAAATTTTCTTGATAATTAACATACACTACAAAGCTGCCATCATACCTTTACCGACCAAAAGTGTTAAATACAGTGTGTTAGTTACTTTATCTTCATAAAAAAAAATAATTACAAGCGATTTATAACCGTATTTTATCCATCCCGGGGATGTTAGAAGAGCGTTTTTATTTGTCATTGTTATTTCCGTTATAAACTCGCATTTGGAAAGACATGGCTGCAATTAATATGTAATAAGCCCTATGAATTGTTGCTCTAAAATGTGTCTAGTTATAACCTACATAACACGTAAACGACTTTTTGGGGGGGAAATTTTTATTCCCTTTGTCTTCCGTGCATGCAAAACCAAGGCGATGAAAGATTTCCTCCTCGTCTATTCTGCTTTCTCCCGTGATTACTTCTATCACCCACCACGAATAGTAACAACTAATATCACAATATTTTCTTTACACTGATAGCAAGCTGGGTGTTGGGAATGTGTTTCGCGAATTCGACAAGACGAAGCACACCGAACGAAGCTTGCATTGTGTTTCTCGTCAAAAATACGCCACAAGACGCTTTCTACTAACCCTGGAATCGCCTGAAAGGAAATCATCTACTCAGAAGAGGGGTCCCATGCATGTCATGAATACATTAACAATCACTACTTCAAGGGTATCGGGGAGATAATTAAAGATAGGAAGATTGACGCAAATCCTTCTCCAAACCTACCTGTATTGGCATCTAAACCTCGATCAGAGTCCTTTAGAAACGCTAAACTCATATGACTGAAACTGTGAATACCATAAAGTTACCACAAAGTGTAGTTCTGTTTCATTTATATATTATTATCATAGTTTTTACCAGTGCTGCGATATTTTACTGGGTAAGAACAATAAGTAAAGTAATTTTTTGAAGGTCACCTTTATATAAATAAATACATATATATATATATATATACACACCCACACATACATATATATATATATATATATATATATATATATATATATATATGTGTGTGTGTGTGTGTGTGTGTGTGTGTGTATGTATGTGTGTGTGTATGTGTGTGTGTGTATGTGTGTGTGTGTGTGTGTGTGTTTGTGTGTGTGTGTGTGTGTTTCCTTCAGTGCTCTGCCACCCCCTTTTCCCCTCTCCCAACCCCCCTTTTCTTCTGAGACTCCTCCCCTTCCCCCCACCTTTTCCCTCTTCAGGTCCCCTCCGTTTCCCCTCTGTGTCCCATTCCCCATCCCTCTTATCTCTTTAAACGCCTATATGCGTGTGTGAACAGTTAAAAAAATAAATTTTGAAAGACAAGCCCATAAATGGATCTTCAAAATTCCATACACGAAAAAGAGTATTTTAGAAAATTGGCAGTAGCAAGACTTCATGAATTTTGAACAGGTTAGAGGATATTGAATTTGGGGCCTTCTTATTAACGCATATGGTTATATACATTAATGAAGCAGGGTCTAGTATTTCCAGCTATATCTAATTCATTATCGGATCTGGAATCAATTAGCTTTTATCATTCAGACACTGTGGTATTGTATTTCATTCAGCGTTGAAATCCACACTTAATGGTGTTCATTCTACATTCTTTTGTAAATTTG
>NC_061824.1:33570032-33572532 GCF_019202785.1 Penaeus chinensis
TGTGTGTTTGGTGTTGGTTTGTTGTGGTTTTGTGTGCGCATACTAAAAACCAAAAAGAAAAGGGGGGCCCCATAAAATCCCCCACCAACGGGTCTTAAAGGTCAAAAACACCGCCGTTTATTGCAAATAAAGGGCGACCCCGAAATGAAAAAAAACCCAAAGCCATTAAAAAACACAAATGGCTCCTTTTTTCCCCTCCCTTTCCTCTCTAATTTCCCTTTCCCCCATTTTTTCTTTCTCCTCTGTATTTTTCCCTCTTTTCTTTTTTGGGTCTCTTCTCTCTTTTTTCTACTTTCTCTGTTTCCCCTCGCTTTCTCTCGGAGGTGTGTAACGTGACTTGTATTTTAAAAATAAAAAATAACATGAAGTTAAAAATAACACAAAAAGTTTACGTGGAAGTTTGCAAAAAAACCCCAAAACACCATAAAACATGACGAACGTTCTGGATTTTGTTAGATATATATCATAAAATACATGTATTTTAAAAAACATTCACAATATAATCAGTAAAATTTTTTAAAATTTTGGTATTAAAAAATACACTATACCGGTTTTTTGCGTATTGGATGTTATAAAGAAAGGTTTTTTTTTGTCCTCGAATTTCACATTGTTTTTTTAAACTGAAATGGTATTTTATGCAACAGGGTCAAGGGGTTGAATAATCATAATTACACACTACCATAAATTTGTTATTTAATATTATGTAAAATTAAACCTACTACATACAACATAGGAACATATTATAAAAACCCCCTGTTAAGATATTACTGATCTGTTATGTTTTTGTGTTGTGTGTGTGGTGGGTGTTGTGTGTGTGTTTGGGGGGTTTTGGGTTTTTCTGAAATAAAAGCATAAAACTAAGCATTTAAATATTCTTTCAAAATTAAATTTTTGGGTTGTTAACAAAAAAAATTCGAATACACACATACTTTTTAACAACAAAATCTAACAAATAACTCTGAACAATAAACCCGGGTAAATTAATTCCCAACCAAGATTTGACCCCACTGGGCAAGGTCGCGGGCAACAAAATACTACCGGGCAACCATAAAAAACTCATACCTAAAAACCCCTGCACTAACGAGGTTTTCCGTTTCATCAATACTACAATATATAATATATATATACTAATATTGATATATATACATATATATATTATAAATATAATATTTTATATAAAATATATATATAATAATAATATATATGTACTTACAACACACACACACAAAAAACCCAACACAAAATATATATTAAAAATATAAATATCATATAAATATGTTATATAATATAAAAATATACAAATTTAAAAAAACAAATTTAAAATTAATAAATTATAATATTATTTTATGTATATAATAGACACACACACACAACACATTTGTGTGTGTGTGTGTGTGGAAATAATATTATTAAATATATATTATAAATTAAATTATAAAAAACATATAATATAAATATTTATAAAATTTAAAAATTTTATATAAAATATATCTATATATTATTATATATATATTTTTATATAATAATAATATATATAATTATATAATAAATATGAATTTTAATAAATTAATATATAAATTTATATTTATAACAATATATAAAAAATATATATAATATATTATAATAGGGAATAATTTCATTTTTTTATACTTAACATCGTTTTTCAAGTACGAGTAGGGTATCGCCCTAGAAAATTCTGTGTGACTATGGCCACACTAACACAACAAACAAAACACACCACACAACACCACCCCACACACACACACAATTTTAATAATATAAATATAATATAATAATTTTTTATAATATTTATATAATACTAATACACGTAAAACACACACACACACCACACACACACACAAACAACACACACACACACCTAATATATATAAAATATAAAATAATAATATACACACAGGACCTTTTTGGGGCCCCGGGCTAATAAATTTTGCCCCTAAAAAGAAAAAACCCACGGGGTTTGATTAAATAAATTTGTATTATTTTTAAATATTATTTAAATTATTTTATAATATAATAAAAATTTTATATATAAAATAAAATAAATATTTTATATTAATTTAAAAATTAAAAATATTATATATAATATATTATTATTATTTATATCATATATATAATAATTAATTTATAATATACAAATTTAAAATATAAATTTTAATATATATATATATAATATATATATATAAATAAATCATAACCCCAATATATATATTTTTTTTTTTATATATACATATATATATAATAAAAAATATATATCTTTATATATATATATTATATATGTATATATTATAATTATATATATAAAATATATAATATTAAAAAATAAATTTTATTTCATTATATAATAATATAAAAAAAATAATATTTTAAAAAATTATATATAATAAACGCCGCGAGGGTCCGGGTTAACCCACTGGCTCCGACCCCGTGGTCCCGATTTCATTTTCTCGGGGGGGTTCTAAGAATGCCGCGCTCTGACAGC
>NC_061824.1:33582532-33584164 GCF_019202785.1 Penaeus chinensis
ATTATTATCATTATCATTATCATTATCATTATCATTATTATTATTATTATTATTATTATCATCATCATCATCATTATTATTATTTTATTATTATTATTATTATTATTATTATTATTATTATTATTATTATTATTATTATTATTATTATTATTATTATTATTATTATTATTATTATTATTATTATCATTATTACTATCAGCATTATTATAAATATAGTTCTCATTATCGTGATCATTATTGTTACTGTTATTATTATTGTTGTTGTTGTTGTTATCATTATAATTTTGATCACTATTACTATTATTCCTATTATTATTAATGATAACAGTAATAATGATTATCACTGTTATCATTAACGATATTTCTCGTTATCATCCACTGCTCCCTATTCTATCTTTCTTTCTGTTTTTCTGTTTTCTTTTCATTTAGTATTCATAGAAAGGAGGAAACGAAAAGAAGACAAATATGAAGAAGAAGAAGACGAAGATGATGAAGTAGAATAAGAAAAAGAAAAAATGATAATAAGAAAAAAGAAAAGAATAATAAGAAAAAAGAAAAAGTATAAGAAGAAGGAGAAGAAAAAGAATCAGAAAAAGAAAAATAAGAATAATGATGATAATAAGAAAAAGAACAACATGAAGAAGAAGAAGAGAAGAAGGAGAAGAAAGAAGAAGAAAAAAGATAAGGAATAAGAAGAAAGTAGAAGGAAAAGAATAAGAGAAAGAATAATAATAATAAGAAGAAAAGAAAAACATGAAAAAGGGGAAAGAGGAAGGAGAAGAGTAGAAGAAGAAGAAAAAGATGAAGACAGAGAAGAAGAAGACAATCAATTATCAGGTTATGCATCCCCCCCCCCCCCCAACACCCCATTTTACGTCGATGCCCTTTTTATTCATTCCTTCCCCTATTTTTTTCGTCACTATTTTCACCACTCTCAATTGACTAATTAATTAATACTTGATTTATTTTTCCGATTTTATTTTTTCTCGCTGCATTCTCCCCCCCTCCCCCTCCTTTTCCTTTTTTCTTTCTATCTTTTTTCTCCACCTTATCTCCTTATTTTTATTCGCATTGCGTGTCTATTCCCTTCATTTTGACCGTGGTAGCTCCCCCCCCCCCCCCACACCCCTTTGGCCTTGTCGTAATATAAGCAAATCGTCTAAATCATTATCATTATTCTTTAAATAATTCTCGTGTTTTATTTCTGTTTACCACGTTCCTCTTCTTCTTTTGTTTATCCTTCTCTCTTCCTGGTGTATTTCATCCCGTTTTCTTTCACGCTTTTGTTATTATCGTTTTTATTTAAGTTCCCCCTTTCCTTTGTGTAGCATAAACATAAGTCATAACAACAGTGTGGGTATTTGTGTGTATTAGCATCATAATGCCTGCGAACCCTTAGAGAGGAACGCAATATCTTCTCATTTTTATTTTGCAAGGGAAGTCACATGACGTGCAATGTTGATCTGCAACAATGGCTTAGGTACGGATTTTTTTTTTCTTTTTAATGTTTAATTTACTTATAAATTTTGATTCTCTAGTGTATGTTCGTTAGGTGATATTTATACTACGTGTTTTTTTTTTTTTATATGGATGGAAAAATATTTTGTATCATTGAATATGAATGACAAGGAC
>NC_061824.1:33584264-33591764 GCF_019202785.1 Penaeus chinensis
TGGTTAAGGGTATTTCATAATTTTCACAAGCGTGCAAAACATTTTAGAGACTCCCCTCCCCCTCAAAAAGTATACAAAAAATGTTTATGTTCAGGAAGCCTTTTTTATTATGTCAATGTTGAGACAAACCCATGTAGCGTGTAAGCACTATATGTGTGGCTCACGTGCTTCAGAAGCGAGACTACTGGCCCGTTAATCATACAGTATCAAAAACCGATCGACATTTTTCTCCATTTTGAAAAGCGTACACTTGTCCTTGACTTTCCTCCCCCCAGTGTACGGTTTGTACGCTCGTGAAAATTGTGAACCTCCAATTACAAACACACACAAAAATATATACACATATATATATATATGCAAACATTCACACGTGGAAATATATATACATATATATATATATATATATATATATATATATGTATATGTATATATAAGTGTGTGTACGCATATATGTATGTGTGTGAGTGAGTGAGTGTGTGTGTGTGTGTGTGTGTGTGTGTGTGTGTGTGTGTGTGTGTGTGTGTGTGTGTGTGTGTGTGTGTGTGTGTCTTGGAACACAGACACACACACTCATATATATGTGCATATATACATATATGTATATTTATATTTTTTGGGAGAGAGAGAGAGAGAGAGAGAGAGAGAGAGAGAGAGAGAGAGAGAGAGAGAGAGAGAGAGAGAGAGAGAGGGAGGGAGTGAGAGAGCAAGAAAGAAAGAGAAAGAGGACGGAGTATATCTTACGCATAGTTATGATAATGACGATGATTGTCATTATAGTAATAAGAGTGATAACAAGGTAGTAATTGGACCATTAGAAAACAGCACTGTACTGACTGCAATGATGGTATTTTCAATTACCGTTTCACGCTTAATAACACGGCAATTACTTCTAACACAAGTATGATTATATTTGCAAATTATGGGTAAAGTAATTAGTTCTACATACGAAATTATTCAGTATCCCGTGGAGAGATATACGGATATATAATAGCTCTAACTGAAATGTTCATAACATATATAATGATAATGAATTTAGTGATTATAAAAAAAATCAGTAATAACGCTACTAATAATGTTCTAAATAACAATGAAATGATAATCATAAATACAATGATCTAATGGTAATAATTATTAGAGTAATAATAACAGCAACTGTAACGCCAACAACCATAATGATAATGATGATAATAGTAATAATAACAATAATAGTAATGATGGTGATGATGGTAACAAAGATAATAACAATAATAACAGCAAAAAAATAGTAATAACAATGAAGATGATAAAAATCATAATAATAACGATCAAAATTATGATAATAATAATAGTAATTATCATAAACATAATGACAATGGAAATAATAATAATAAAGACACTGATAATAATAATGATAGTAATAATATTGCTAATGATAAAAATAATAATGATAATAACATTTTGTAATAATGATAATAATAATAACAACAATTATGAAAATAACAATGGTAATATAAAGACTGATAATAACAATAATAATAATGATAATAATAATAATAGTAATGGTTATGATATGACGTTGATAATGATAATAATAATGATAATACTAACGACCATATCATCAATAATAATGATAATAATAATAATAATAACAATAATAATAATAATGATAATAATAATAATGATGATGATGATAGTAATAATAATGCTACTATTAACAATTATAATGGTAATGATAAAAGTAATAATTATTATAACAGCTATTACTATTATCCTTATCATTATTATAAAAATCATTATTATCATTATCTTTACTATTACTATTATCATTATCGTTATCTTTGTTATTGTCATTATTATTATTAAGGTTATCATTATGTTTTTAATGTTATCGGTACCAGTATTATCATTATTTTAGTGTTATTATCATCATAATTATTTTATTTGTCGTTATTATCATTATTATTTCCATAATCATTACTACTATTATTACTGTTTTATCATTATCATTATTATCATTGTCATCATCATTATCATTATTATCCTTATTATTATTATTATTATTATTATTATTATTATTATTATTATTATTATTATTATCATGATCATTATTATTATTATTGTTAATATTATTATCAATATTATTATTATTATTATTATTATCATTATAATTATTATCATAATTATTATCATTATTATTAACATCATCGTTATCATCATTATCATTATTAACATTATTATCATCTTTATCATTAATATTATCATAATAATTATTATTATTATTATTATCATGATCATTATTATTATTATTGTTAATATTATTATCAATATTATTATTATTATTATTATCATTATAATTATTATCATAATTATTATCATTATTATTAACATCATCGTTATCATCATTATCATTATTAACATTATTATCATCTTTATCATTAATATTATCATTACTATCATTATCATAAAAATTGTAATATTAACATTGATGAAGATAAATAAGATAATAATAACAATAATGAAGATAATGACGATAACAACAATAACATAACTTAAAATACACCTCAAACATCCTCAAAATAAAATCAATACAACCCTTAATTCAAAAAAAAAAAAAAAAAACGACAACAACAACTTTCCAGCCTCACAATAACACCCCAATAAAAAAGAAAAAAAATATATATATACATTCAGCCTCCCTCCATTTCAAAAAATTATATATATACATTCAGCCTCCCTCCATTTCAAAAAATTATATATATACATTCAGCCTCCCTCCATTTCAAAAAATTATATATATACATTCAGCCTCCCTCCATTTCAAAAAATTATATGTACATTCAGCCTCCCTCCATTTCAAAAAATTATATGTACATTCAGCCTCCCTCCATTTCAACTTCGGCGTCGCGAGGAAACGAAAGAGCATCGCCGACCGGAAGTGTTCGTCCGGCCGGGAACTGGGACGCGAACGTAGCGCCCTCTGCCCTAGGTTATCTGGGAGGGGAAACGGGCTTAGCGTTTTTCTTTTTATTTTTCTTACTTTCTTTCTCTCTTTTTCGTTTTCTTTTATTTTTTTCTTCCTTATTAGTTTTTTTTTGTTGTTTGTAGTTGGTTTGTTGTTGTTGTTGTTTTTGTAATAGCGATGATTTTTATTATTATTATTATTATTAGTAGTAGTAGTAGTAGTAGTAGTAGTATTATTATCATCATCATCATCATCATCATCATTATCATTGTTATTATTATTATTATTATTATTATTATTATTATTATTATTATTATTATTATTATCATTATCATCATTATCATCATCATCACCATCATAATTATCACAATCATTATTGTTATTAATTTTATTATTACTATTATCATTATCATTATTCTTATTATTTTCGTAGTTATTATTATTATCATAGTATTATTATTATTGTCATTCTTATTACTGTTATTATCATTCTTCTCATTATTATTATCATTATTATCAATACCATCACCATAATCATCATCACAATCATCATCATTATCATTATCATCATCGTCTATCTTTTTTATTATCCTTATTATCATGATTATTACTACCATTGTTATTATTAATATCATTGATAATATTACTATCGTCATTTATCATTATCATTTATATTATTATCATTATCATTATTTTCATTATTACTATGATTATTATCAGTATTATCATCATTATCAATGTTATTAGCACTATTATTATTATATTATTATAATAATTATTACTGTTATTATCATCATCATTGTTATCATTATTATTATTATTATCAATATTATTTTTATTATCATTATCATCGTAATTACCCTTATTGCCACTATGATTACTGTTATCATTATTATTATCATCATTAATTTTAGCAATTATTATTATTATTATTGTTGTGATTTTTCATAAGCCGGCCACTGGGGCACACAAGCCAGTGAATTCACAACGCCGCTCCCAAGCTCTGTTAAAAGGGGAGGGTTGCTCCGGGGAGGGTACCCAGTGTAAAACTTATGCCTCATCAATTATGCGAATCATAAATGAGATTTCCATACTGGATCGGTCGTGGCCCGGGGTAGGAACGACCTCCATCGACACTGAAGGCCAGCAGGGTACCGGTGGAAACTGTGCTACTGTGAGGAGAAAGAGAAAGAGAAAGAGAGGAGGAGAGCGAACCCGAAGCCAACGGGAAAATTGGAGAGGAAAGAGCGTGGAACCGTAAGTGTTGGTTCTATGACTGGTTAAGGGAGAGAGTTGGCTGACATGATGGAGAGAAGGGTGGACATCGTTTGTGTGCAAGAGACTAGATGTAAAGGGAAAAAATGCCTCATCAATTATGCGAATCATAAATGAGATTTCCATACTGGATCGGTCGTGGCCCGGGGTAGGAACGACCTCCATCGACACTGAAGGCCAGCAGGGTACCGGTGGAAACTGTGCTACTGTGAGGAGAAAGAGAAAGAGAAAGAGAGGAGGAGAGCGAACCCGAAGCCAACGGGAAAATTGGAGAGGAAAGAGCGTGGAACCGTAAGTGTTGGTTCTATGACTGGTTAAGGGAGAGAGTTGGCTGACATGATGGAGAGAAGGGTGGACATCGTTTGTGTGCAAGAGACTAGATGTAAAGGGAAAAAATGCATCGAACATTGGAAGAGGATGCAAGATGTTTTACTATCGTTTGGACGAAAGAAGAAACGGAGTTCATTCTAAAGCTTCGTCCACACCAAGATGTATTGTATCGAAACAGTTGACCCATACTGTCCCGTTACAGTTGCTCAGAAACTGAACAAGTGTACGAGTATAGAAACTGTTGCGAAACAGTCGCAAAACATGAGTGACTTTTATCCAGCGACTGTTGTGCGACATTCGAGAAACATGGGCGCCAATTGATGTCTAAATGGTTTCGTGACGTTTATTCAACAGTCACGCAGTACTGTATATCCAGACCAAGCTACACCTAAAATCCCACAAACTGATATTGAAATTTATCCTACTGATAATTGGTCTTTCATGTTGTCCAAATTTTTAGCAGGAGAAAATACTACATGAATAAAGTAACAAAATAAACAAAACTCTTGCAAGGAAACAAAAATCACGAATCTACAATAACTCGCATAGCTTAGTGCTGTCAGAAAAAAAACTTGTAGCCTTTCCCGCAGCTGTATCGACTCACGTATCTTAGTGCCGTCAGGAGCCTGGTATTTGTATTTTTAATATAAACAGTACGTAATGCCAGGCAGATGACAGCATTACTGTTCTGTCAGATTAAAGCGCTTGTCAGTTTATTCTGCTTGTGCCCATAAGATCTATGCTATATTCATACAGTTCGAGGACATACTGAGAATGGTATACGGTCACAAGCTCCAGCTGGCCCTTAAAGTAATTAAAGTAATATTATGGTGGTAGAATAAGTTGACAGAATATTAATTCAAATTGAATTGCTCTTTGACATTAAGTACCGTTTATTTTCAAGATACAAATTACGAAGACTTCTGACGGCACTTAGTTATGTGAGCCAATACAGCTGCGTGAGGTGATTTTTTTTTTCATTATTGTTATTATTCTGCCAGCACTTAGCTATATTAGCCATTACATTTGCCTAAAAGGATAATATTTTTTTCTAATTTATCAGGCCTTTTCCTCTTACCTGCTAGTGCATCGCCTCCTTAATTATGCAGCGACTACCCTGTAGTGTACATGCGATTTCACTTGTCAGTATAATATAGATTCCATAAACCTTTGACACGCGTATCTTCCTGTATTCGATCACACAGCAACCCAGCAATCGAGCACAAGTCAGCAGACGACCGACCAATGGCCTACAGGTGGGGATGAGTCGTGTTGTCCGCAATCTTGTATCATGTTTCCCACATCCAGTGAGAAACAGAAGAAACACGGAAAATCGTGTCTCGGAACTCTCGAGAAAAAAAAAATTTGGATAGGTGCTCAACTTTTCGGATACTTTGTTGCGGGTATGAAATTATGTCTCGCAACTGTTTCGTAACAGTTCCGGGACATCTGTGGATTTGTTGAGCAACTGTTTCAGGTACAAAGTTAAGCAACAATGTATCTTGGTCTAGACTAGGCCAAAGGAAAAAAGCTTGCTAAAAGTGTTTTGGAAGTCAGGAGAGTGTCTGATAGAATAATAAGTATAAAATTGGAAATGGAAGCATGATATTGAATATTATTAGTGCATATGCCCCACAAGTTGGATGTAAGATGGAAGCAAAAGAAATCTTCTGGGGCGAGTTGGATGATATGGTAGAAAGCCTCCCCAAAGAAGAAAGATTAGTGATTGGGGTAGATTTTAATAGGCATGTTGGCGAAGGGAACTTAGGAGATGAAGAGGTGATGGGCAGATATAGTGTAATAGGTCGGAATGTTGAAGGACAGAAGATGGTAGATTTTGCAAAACGAATGGAAATGGCTTCCATGAACACCTATTTCAAGAAGAAAGAGCACAGAATAACATATAAAAGTGGAGGAAGGGCCAAACAAGAGGACTATTTCCTATACCGGAGTCTGAAAGAGATTAGAGACTGTAGGGTGATATCAGGAGAAAGTGTAACTGCATAACATCGAATGGTAGTATATAGGACTCATTTCCGAACAAAAAGAAGAGAATGATAGCAGAGTCAGAAATCAAATGGTAGAAGAATGAAGACTATCAGGTGGAATATAGGGTTAAAGCGAAACGGACATTAAATGGTATCGAGAGGTGCCAGTTAGTTGGACAGATAGATACGTATACAAGGAAACATAAATACCGAAAAGATAAAGAAACTTGGTGATGGAATAAAGATGTTCAAAAATGTATAAAGAAAGAAGAAATGAGTGAAAATGAAGTGTGACACCCAGGGGTATGAAAAAAGCGAGTGGAATACAAGACGCACGACGCTAAACAAAGAGAGAGGCAGCAGAAGGCACATGAGTCGTACGATCGTTTGGACTCTAAGGAGAAAAAGACCCATACCGTCTAGCTAAACAGTTAGACCGGGCAGTAGGCTTCTTAACAAGAATGTTTAACTAATTCGTGGAGGGCGAAAAGATTCCCTGTGAATGGAGGAAAAGTGTACTGGTACCGATTCTTAAGAACAAAGGCAATGTCAGGAGTGATCTGTAACGAAAGGACATTGGCTAGAGTGAAAGGGAAAATTGATGTCAGGGATGAGGCCGGCAATTTTATAAGGACTGGAAACTATACGACTGACGAAGGTTGTTGAGCCCAAGATGCTGAGATTTTCATTATCATTGCTATTATTTCTATCATTGATATATATATAATCATTATTATTATCATTAATATATCATCATCATCATCAGTATTATTATTGTTATTATTGTTGCTATTGTTATCATTATCACTATCATCATTATTATTAATGTTCTCATTATTGCTATATCTGTTATCAAGGAAATAAATTAAACGCTTTGGAGGAAAAGTAAGAGAGGCAAAACTTAACATGATTTGACCATGTTCTGCCGAGTGACGTGAATGAAGTACACCGTCAGAAGAAAATTAA
>NC_061824.1:33609264-33616764 GCF_019202785.1 Penaeus chinensis
AGAGGGAATTGCAGTGTTGTTTGTGTGCTCTTTAATCATTTCTACACTTTTTCATTGTTTTTTCAATGAAACAGATGAACTTTGTCGGTGCTATGTTTTGGGTCAGTGAACATAACTGTCCTTGCAGTTCTGAGATGGAAGGAATACCCTTACATTGCACACACGCACAATCACGCACACACACACATAAACACTTGCGCGCACATACACACACATGTGTACACGTGCACACGCACCCAGAAAATTGATCTTGTTCATCATATAATTATCTGCAAGTGTAGCAGAACTCCATATATGCATTGACTTGTAAATGATATCCTTATCAGTAGTATCTCTTTATGTTATGGCAATTGCTGAAAGGTGAATCTCTTGCGTGCTGACATCTAACAATGTTTTTATTTATTTATACATTTGCCTATTTATCTTTTAATTTTTTCCCCCCATGTCAAATTCTTCAGGCTTGCGGTTAATATATAACCTCACTCTACATTTTCACAGCAGCTCCAATATTCTGGTGATGTATATGTCCTTAAATGCTGATAATGCACTCTCTAAGAAAAGGGAAATAAAATACAAAACAGAGGAAAGTGTATAATAAGAGACAGAATAGTCAAAGGAATTCGTGCCCTTCCAGGTAGCATGCAGCAGCTGTTGATACTTGTTGTACTACTGTAGACGTTGGAAGCATGGTATTTATGTGGCATACTTATTATTATTATTAGTCAGTAGTTGAGTTTGTGCTTGAATTTGTGTGTTGTTGTGACTTATACTGCAAGCATTTCATTGCCATAATGCCTATAATGCATCAGTTTAGGACTTCTTTTATATATTTATGCTACCTCTTTATCTATAGATATGATTTTGCCCATTTTCATAATAACTTTTTTTATAGAGGAAAGACATTGCATTTTTTTATATTATTATTATAATTATTATTATTATCATTATTATTATTATCCTTATCATTATTATTAAAAATTAATTTCTTAGACCTCTATTATTCTTTATTAGCTAATTTAATGTTAACCATATAGGAGACTATTTCATAATCATTCTTTTATACTTAACACTTTTTATAATTCATGTAATTTCTACACTATAGTCTAAAAAACAAATTCCTATAAGTATGTGTTTTTTATATATATATATATATATATATATATATATATATATATATATATTATATATTATATATTATATATTATATATGTATATATTATATATGTATATATTATATATGTATATATTATATATATGTATATATATGTATATATATATATATATG
This sequence comes from Penaeus chinensis, assembly GCF_019202785.1. Classification (NCBI taxonomy): domain Eukaryota; kingdom Metazoa; phylum Arthropoda; class Malacostraca; order Decapoda; family Penaeidae; genus Penaeus; species Penaeus chinensis. Next base: position 33,610,550 of record NC_061824.1, read on the forward strand.
TATATATATATATATATAATATATAATATACATGTACATATATATTTTACATATATACATATATTTTATTTATTTATTTATTTATTTATTTATTTATTTATTTATTTTTAAACACACCCACCCACACATACACATACATACATATATTTACATATTTACATATACATACAGACATATATGTATGGATACACACATGTATATATACACATAACATTTATATAGGTAGAACTACAAAGAAAAGGCTTACCAGGAGCTTAGAAGAATAAGAGAGAGCTCAACTGTATCATTGTTTTAGAGGGAAGGAGAATATGTACTTAAGTGAAGGTCATAGGTGGCTGGAGAGGCATGTTATATGTGAAGGGAAAATGAAAGGGAAGGTTGTAAGGAAATAGGAGAAAGGATATAGAGGGTGGGGGAAGCATTGTCTGTTGAATATTCATGTACAGATATATGAACGTTAATACATACAAAAGTATCACTAAGTGTTTATTTTTTTTATATTTCACCAATGATTTGATTTTGGAAGGTTTATGTAAGGTGGAAATTCTTTACTCGTGGCTAAGTAATGGGGATGGGGGGGGGGGGGGGGGGTCAAAGGTAGACTGCCCAACGGGCTTGAAAATTAGCCAACACTTAAAAGGCAGAAATGTAGAGCCGTTTCTGATAGCTATTTATAGGTTGAGGGGTCGTTGTTTAGATAATGGCAGCTAGTTGTTTGCCTTTTCTGTTGGGGTTTGATATTCAAGATCATAATGAGTGGTACCAATTTTTTTTTTTTTTTTTTTTTTTTTTTTTTTTTCTGTTTTAGACCTCTGCCAAAAATTTAGGTTGAGAAACAGGGTGGTTGTTATACCTGGTATGTTACAAGAGCTGGCCATTTTATGTGGTGTTTTTTTTTATTAGCTTTATCATGTATTTGTATTTGTTTGTATTTATAATTTTTTTTACAGTTATACAGACTTGGGTATTAATCTGTGAGTCTAGGTTTGAATCGAGTCCATAGGCAGATATTTTCTTTCATATTTTTATCTGTTTATTTAATAATTTTGATTATATTTAGTTATTTTTCATGAATTTTTTGTTTAGTTCTATTTTTGTTATTATTATTATTATTGTTGTTGTTGTTATATTTGCATGTATTGTGTCACCCGCATAGAAGATTTGAAAGTAGAAGAAAGAGATGTTCTAGCCATAAGTTTTGTGTAATGTTGATTTTGTGTTGTAATGATTGCAAGAAGGTAAGAAGCGGCTTTCTTTTTTCATATATATAATTCTTTTGGATTGAATGCTTGATTATGCTTTTGTGTTGTGCTTTAGATTTTTGAGTTTGTATGTAGCATTATCACTTTTTTTTTTTTTTTCTTCTTTTTTGTTGTTGTTGCTTTAAGTTTAGCTTTATTTAATTCTTAGTTGTTTTATTTGTTTCTTTTTATTTAACTTTTTTTTTTTTTTTTTTTTTTTTTTTAATTTGGTGTGTTTATGTTTGCAGGTTGTGGTGTAGGCGTTTGGACTGTAGTAGGACTAAAGCCGCGTGTATGTTGTTGTGTAGTGTGTGGCTTACTGCATGATGGCTGCTACTGCTGCCTGGGAGGGAACTGGCCGCCCTCCCACGGATGAGCTCCAGACTCCCCCTGGTCGCTCAGCTCAGCCTCCCCTGGGAGCTTCTGCTGGCACCACTCCCACGTTGTTGCATGATTCTGCACAAAGCACTGCCAAGGATTCACCTGCTACCGGCAAAAAGGACGTTCGTTCCACTGTGAGAGTAACCGTGAATTTACCCGTCTCTACACCCACAGGCACCAAGCTGGCTGTGACCACAAGATCTGAGTCACCTGCGGGGGGTGAAGGTCTCAAGGTGGAGCCTAAGAATCTGGACCAAGAGAAAGAGATTGCCCTCAGTCAGCTGCAGGAGTTGGAGGAGGCCATTAAAGTGCGCAAGGTGACCAAGGTAGACGGGCGGAAGATACGCTGGATTGAGTACCGTGCACGCAAGAAGCAGGAAGAGCAAGAGAAAGCGGCAGAAGCCAAAAAGAAGGGCCGCAGATCGAAAGGCGTTGAGAACAGTGAAAATGACTCGACCATTGTAAATAACAACAACAACAACAAAAGTGAGAGCAACATGAAAGTCGAGGTAGTGTCACCGCCACTGAGTGTGGTAGGGAGAAGCAATGTTTTGGAAAGTATGAAACAACAATTCTTACAGGGTACAGAAAATGTTGGTGAACCCATTGCTAATGGTAAAACTGACAATCAAACTGAAACAGTGGAAACAAATCAGAAAAGAAAATCTGGGCGGACTAGGAAATCTGTTAATGCACAAAAAGGTTCAAGTCCAAAGGGAAACACCCCGAAGAACACAACACCAAAAGGGTCGACGCTAAAGGAGTCAAACGGTAAGGGTGTAAATCGTAGAAGTGCCACACCAAAAGGGGTAGCATCTAAAGGGGGACAAAAGGGAACTGTAAATACTCCAGACAGTTCAGCGACGAATAGTCCAGTTATTGTTAACACACCAGCCACTAGTCCACCAGTAACACCGATCACCCCAGACCAACCACTGTCTGCCACTCTAAAAAAGCCTTTCTTCCCAGTAAGGTCTCTTACAAAGGGACTAAGGGAAGTTAGGAAAGTGGAGAATGGTGAAAGTCCAAAGAAATCAGATGACCGTACACCTATTCCTGCTTCATCCCCCATCACACCAGTATCAATTCCCACTTCAACACCTGTTATATCTCAGCCAAAGACCGAACCAGGAACCAAATGTCCTCTCATAGCAGTAGCTGCGAGATTGCTTTCCCCTCCTTCTGCTAGGTCAAAGTCCTTAGACAATGCAAGAAGCAGGAAAGCAAACACAAGAGGTGGAGGCAAGAAGCCTAGTGGCAAAGGTGCAGAGAGGTCAGAGTCTGAACCAAGAAGTATTATGAATGGACATACCCTTGTGCAGAATGGACCATCTGAAGAGGAAGAATCCATATCCTTCAATGTATCCTCATCTGATGCTGAAGAAAAGTGTACAGAAATAGTAGAGGAAAAGACAGAAGCAAATGTAGAACTTGAGTCATATCAAAATACAGAGGTTACACCTGATGAAAAAGTAATGGAAGAGAACTTAGATGTGTCAGTAAAAGAGGAAGAAATTGAACCCAAGTCTGCAGATAGCACAGTAGATGGTGAGTTGCCAGATCTTGATAATTCATATGAAACAGATACTCCAAATAGAAGAGGTAGAGGGCGACCACCCAAGAGAAAATATGGGTCTGTTAAAAGTGCGGAAAGTGGTATTTCTTCAGGAAAGTCTAGTAAAAAATTATCAACTGTGGTCGTAGATGTCCATAATAGCATGAATGGTGAGCCACAGACTGTTGTTTCTGCATCCAAACCTGCTCTGCGTGGAAAGAAGACTTCACCTACAAAGAAATTGAAAAAAGGAATAGTTCTTCCAGGGGGCACTGATACTGAAGATACCAAAGATTCATCCCCAGCAAGTAAAAACCAAGCAAGATTATCAGATGAGAGTACTGAGGACAGTAGTCAAGTGAAAGATCTTGCATCTGTTCCTTCAGTTTCTGATGCCAAAAAGTCAAAATCCAGTACAGGTAAAAAGCAGACTGTCCCAATTGTGACAGGAGAGGAAAAGGAAGATGATAACACAAGTGCCTCTATGAGCAATCAAACACCACAATTACAAGAAAGCATTCAAAGTACAAAGTTGGTGAAAGGTGTTCAAAAAGTCATAAATCAAGAAGTGCCCTCAGAAGCTGAATCTGTGACTGCTACTGCTTCTAGCAATGACTCAAAATCAGCAAATAGTGTGAAAGAAAGTGGAGTTCCTACCAAACAGGAAAATAAAACAGATGATGTAGCTGATGGACAAATGGTAAGGGAGGGGCTAGGGGTTTCAGAATCTGAAAATTTAACTGAGCAGGAAAATTGCAAAGACAAGAGTGAAATTCCAGTTGAGAAAGCCAAAAAAGTTTCAAAGGCACAAGTGAAAAAGGGAAGTTCAGTCCCCAAAGCTAGTGTTCAGGTATCAGGTCTGCAATTAGTAGAGAGAGAAAACAACACAAATAATAAAACTCCATTGCCTGTTGGGAAGAGTAAAAAGGCACCAAAAGCACAGACAAAGAAGAGTAGCACAGGATCAAAGGGTACAGTAACACCAAAAGCAAGTGAAAAGAGTAGTCCTGCAAAGAAGAAAGTGGCAGGTCCATCAAAGAAAGCGAAGTCGCCCAAGAACACCCAGACGCCACATGCAAAACTGCCTGAGCTAAATTCAGCCAAGAAGCAAAAACCTGTGATGGAAGTTGAAACACTACATATTGAGCCAAATGAATCACCAATTGTAGAAAGAAAAGCAGAGGTTGACAATGAAATAAAAAGGCAAGAGGTAGCTGAGGAAGAAAGTGTAGTTAATGTAAATGTAAAGGAAGGCAGTGAAGCAGTAGAAGAAGTGGAAAATGTGATAGAAGAAAAACCTGTTGAATTACAGGTAGTTACAGAATCACAAGTAATTAAAGATACGGAACACGTAAATAAAGATACAGAACAAGTAGATAAAGAGACAGAACATGTAAATAAAGAGACAGTGCAAGTAATGAAAGACACAGAACAAGAAGATAAAGACACAGAACAATTGGTTCCTGTAGTTGAAGAAGACAAAAACAAGAAGACCATAGAAGAGGTTAAGCTATTAGAGGACGAACCACCTGCAGAAGCTCAAAAGGAGGAACAGCTTATCCTACAGGATGATGTTGAAATAAAGAGAGAGAATTTACTGAAGGAGAATAACAACTTGCCAGAAAAGCAGCCAGAACCTGAAGTACAAATTATGTCAGATGTCCAGGAGAATTTAACTATTGTAAAAGTGACAGAGGACACAGTACAGAAAGATACTAGCAAAGATGAAAGTATTCCAGAAAATCCTGAGGTGTTGGTGGATAATCAAGAAGAAAACATATCTGATGAACAAGCCCAAGAGAGTAGTATTATACCAAAGCAAAATGGAAGTATTACATCACAAGATGTAATAGGAGTAAGTCCTTCAACTACCTCGATATCACCAGAAACTAGTGCCTCAAATGCAAAGTCAAAGGAGAAAGTACCCAGGATATTGAAACAACTTCTTCAGGATGAAGGAGTCCAAAATATGCTTAAGAGTATGGGCGAAGAATCAATTACAGCACCAGAGGGATCACCAAGTGAGTCCAGTGTGCACAAACTTCGTCCAAAAAGGCCATCAGAACCCATGCTGTCTTCCTCACCAGAATTAGATGTTTTAGAGGCCTTCTTTTCCCCTACAACAAAGAAAAAGAAGCAAAGAAGTGAGGTGGACAATTTGTATATGGATGAAGGAGTCCTTAACCTATTAACAAGTCTAGAACCTTATTCCCGAAGACAGCCTCATCAAGATGATGCTGCCAGTGATATTTCCCAAGCCAGTAGCGCCAAGAGTGTAAAAGGAAACAAGTCCTCTAAAGCTGCCTTAGATGTGCAGGCTGATGGGAGGAAAAGAAAACTTAGTGGAGCCAGCACTGTAAGCAATACCTCAACTAGATCTATGCAACCTCCAGAGTCTAAGAAACCACGTTTAGATAACCAAGAATCCCCCCTTGGAGACCCTTATGAACTAGATACAGCAGAGGAATTCAAGGACCTGTCTGAGAGTCAGGAAACTAGTAATGTAGAACCAGTTCCTGCTCAGCCAGTAAGGAAGAGGGGAAGGCCAACACTGCCACTATCTGTGAAGCAAAAGAACAAAGCAATAAGAATGCAACTGAAACTCCAAAAGCAGAAGCAGATGAGGGTGAACTCTGTTGTCAGTGCTCTACTTAGGGAAGATGATAATATGAACCTGGCACAGATTAAGGATGTGCTAAAGAGGGCGAGAGAAGCCTTCAGCTATCCATCAGAAGAAGAAGAAGTAGTGACAGAGGAAACACCCACAGGCAAGGCAGTTCCACCAATAAAGATTAAATTAGCTTCCGAAAGTGTAACCATTAGGCACATAGCTCGACCAGGACCAGTTCAGGGTCAGCAGACAGCAGCAGCAGCACCATTGGGAGGTGCAGTGGATGTACAGGGAATTAAACCAACACCTAAACCAATGGCAGTTGATGCATCTTGTAGTAGACCCTTAGCTAAAACTGTGACAGAGACTAGGATATCGCCAAAGACTTATGCAGAGAAGACGAGGACCTATCCAGAACGAAGGACGC
>NC_061824.1:33621764-33634264 GCF_019202785.1 Penaeus chinensis
TACACCAATATAATCAAAGTGAGGGCCCCTCCTACTATTAGTTGGCCATAACTCTATTCACAGCCAGATTTTGTTCATTGCTTCTGTCATATGTTAAAAGGATGTGTAAAAAGCAAGGTTTGTGTGTGTGTGTGTGTGTGTGTGTGTGTGTGTGTGTGTGTGTGTGTGTGTGTGTGTGTGTGTGTGTGTGTGTGTGTGTGTGTGTGTGTAGGTAGGTATTTTAGGCTACTTTCAGTAATGCAGTCATCAGTAGAAAAAAAATAGCAATAATAACATTAATAATGATAATGACATCATTTCCAAGAAAGTATGATTTATACATAGCTCCTCTTTTCTTTATCTAGGTCTTGCGAGAGCTCTGTGAGGCCCTGAACATTCTGAAGAGAGATGACTCTGTGAGAATGGTGCTGCTGACTGCCACAGGCTCCACCTTCTGCCAGGGCATAGATTTGACAGCTCTCCAGCATCCTAATCTAGAGACTCGCAAGAAGAATGCTGAGAATCTTGTGAGAGGAATAAAGTAAGTTGAACCCTTTTACTTAGATGACATGCGCGTGTGTCCTTTGTATTCATATCTGAAAGGTATTGTGGCAAAAAAAAACATCTATAGAACCTTACATGATCGTGAATTCGGTGTCTTATAATTTAGATGAGGCCAGGTGAAAGAAAAGCGGTTCCCATAAACCAATTTATCTGTAAAGTAAAGAGAATATAAAGTTCTGGTAATGATAATAAATACAGTCACAACTGGAGCCTCAGTTCCGCATCTGTGTGTGATGTGATGGGATATCATCCCGACAAATGGGATTTAAATGATAATGATGATAATAAGAATAATGATGATGATAACAGTAGATAACAATAGTGATATTGATGATGATGATAGTATTAATGATGAAAATATATTAATAATAATGATGATAATAATTAAAAGGATAATATAAAAATGCTTACCAACCTATGGTAAGGAAACCTGAACATGTTTTTCCTACTTGGCCCAATGCTAAGTTGGAAAGATACTGAATTTATGAACATCATCTTTACACAGTAAATATAACCTAGAAATATTTGTGTATTATTTTCTTGCCGTAGACATACATACATACATACATATATATATATATATATATATATATATATATATATATATATATATATATATATATATTATGTATGTGTGTATATATATATAAGTATATAGATATAGATATAGATATATATATATATATATATATATATATATATATATATATATATATATATATATATATATAATTACACAATTCATATATATGTTTTATGTATTTATTTTTTTATATACATTTATGATTATATATGTTCAGCTTTATGAGTAGATATTTAAAGATTTCATTTTCTCCCAGGGATTTCCTGAAGGCTCTGGTGCAGTTTCCAAAGCCCATTGTTGCTGGTGTCAATGGAAATGCCATGGGCCTGGGCGTAACCATGCTACCTCTTTTTGATATGGTCATTGCTAATGATAAGGCCGAGTTTTACCTTCCATATGCCAAACTAGGGCAGGTGCCTGAAGGTGGAGCTACATATACGTTCCCAAGTATTTTGGGCAAATTGCAGGTGAGTTGGACATTAATGATTTTATAAGAATGTGAAAATTTATAGACTGAGTAATTGCAAGCTTTATCAGTAAGAATTGTTTGAGTGTATACATTTGTCTTGTACAGGGCTATGCTTTGTATTTTACATGCATTTTATTGGTATGATAAAATGTCTCACTGAAGGAAGAAAAAAACAATATTCAACAGCTGTTATTTACCTCAGTGGTTGTTGTTAACTACAGTTATTGCCAAGTTGTGTAATGGTTTGTATATTTGCTTTCAGTCAACTCAGCTATTCCTTGGGCATAAAGTGACAGCTGCCAAGGCTCAGGAGATGGGTCTGGCCTCAGAGTCCATTTGGCCTGCAACCTACCAGCAGGAGTTAATACCCAAGGTGGCTCTCTTGGCCTCACAGTCTGCTCAGGTGAGTACAAAATGGTTGTTTTGGTCCAATTGTTTACTTTCGCATCTTTTCCTGTTATGATTTGAATACTGTGCAGCACAGTTACACAGCAAAAGACTACTGATAATGTGAATTTGACTACATAAGTTAGCAAAGCCTTTGAATATAGAATTTGGAGATCATTCTTACTTCACTAATGCAGTTGCAGCTGAGGGGATTAAGCTGTCCTCAGTAAATTATTCTGTAACATGTTGAAGAAGGTGAATTTTGACTTAAGGATGGACACAGCACTTGTGGGAAAAAAGTATTTAAAAAAAATATATATACTTTTGAAATTAATAACTCTTCAAAGTATGATGAGCATTAGTGTGTCACTATGGGATTCTACAGGATACTTCTTGAAATTACTTGGTGTTGGCACTAGGTAATCGCTCTGTGCTAAGTAGTTTTGTTTCATGAATTTTATGTATGCATAGATAACCCCACAAATGCTTACTCACCAAGGAGTCCGTTAGTAGGCCTATGCAACTCCACCTGATATCTGTATTTTTTGAATAATAATAATCTTCTTCTTCTTCTTCTTCATGTTATATATGTCAGTACTGTTGTTGTTGTTGTGGTAGAGGAGGGAGATCAGATATGACTAGTAATTGACTCCTTAGTGACTAAGATCTTGTGGAACCTTTTATGTGTAAGCATAATTAGTAAACTAAAATCACAGTGGACATGATCTACCTTTTTGGCATTTTAACATTAATAGCGAAACAATTACAATGTACTATGTTTACAGCTGTGAAGGATTATTTGGTATGTTAAAAAATAAGAAGAAACTTTTTTTTTGTTTTTGTTTATTGAAGTTCCTAATAGGTGCTAGAATGTCACTTTTTCATTAAATGGTGTATACATAACATCAGGCAAAGTTGACTCTGAGTAATGTTTCCCCCTCTTTTTCATGAATGCTTCATAGCATAGTCTTTACAAAAACAATCTATCTTGTTTGTTCCAAGGAAATCCAGCTGGTATCATATTTTCTATCAATAAACAGGCAAAATATATTGTTATGATGATATGACCTTTTAAAGATTTGGCATCCATGTGTCCTTTTTTTTTTTTCCAAAATGAAAGATTTTCACTTACTGTATTGATAAAAAACATCCATGTGTCCTTTTTTTTTTTCCAAAATTAAAGATTTTCACTTACTTTATTGACTAAATAACAGAGGCAATGGAATAATGTAAGCATCAACATAATCCAACACATACTACTCTTCATATAGGTTTGCCAGAGTTATAGAGTCCCTCTTGCAGCTAGCAAATTGGTTACCTTCTTCCAGTCATTCCCATCGCATTTTTTCCCCACTTTCTCTTGTTTTTTTTTTATCAAACGAATAGAACGAACAGAGCATTTTAATGCAAAACCATAAATGTGACAATGACATACATGCTTTCCGAAAACCTGTGAGTAATTGAGGACTTTTTCCTTGTACTTCACCTTCATAGTTTCTGAGTTCAGATTTTATATAAGTTTTTTTCACTCTCTCTCTCTCTCTCTCTCTCTCTCTCTCTCTCTCTCTCTCTCTCTCTCTCTCTCTCTCTCTCTCTCTCTCTCTCTCTTTCTCTCTCTCTCTCTCTCTTTCTCTCTCTCTCTCTCTCTTTTTCCTTTTTCACCATCATCTACTGTCTGTGTGCCAAATGTAACGTGAAGGAAACATTAGGTAGATTAGCACTTGCTTTTGAGATAGAATGGTAAGTGTCAATACCAGAGAAATTCTGCCTTTTCCAGTAGTGTGTTAAAGTCAGGCTTTCCAATGAACTACCATAGCTTTAGTATGAAGTTTTCTTGGTCTTCTTGTTCCTGTTATTTTATCATTATTTCTGTTATTATTATAGTGTGTTCAATTTTTTTTTTTTTTTTTTTTTTTTTCAACTATATTATATTGTTTTCTTATACAGATATTTACATGTATATTTTTAATATATTTTTATGTAACTTAATTTCACTTCATATAGGTGACCTTATTGTAAATTTTCCAAACATTTATTATCTCCAGTTTGATACTCTAGACCAAGCAGTAAAAAAAAGTTATTAATTAATAAATATATATATATATATATATATATATATATATATATGATTGTCATAATGTATGATAAAGATAAAGGAGTTTTAAAGAAATATTTCCAATATGTTTAGTTCAGTAATTACCAGACTTCTATTGTATTCAGACTAAACAAGAATTTTGTCAAGTTCATGTGAGTAAGAGTGCACTTTTCAACTAATGGTTTATGAGAGTTGGGTTTGCGCATTTTGCAAAGTAAAATCAGCGGATGGATCGAAGTTTGAATCCCAGCAACAACTCATTTTATTTTTAAGTTAGGGTTTTAGGATACAACAGGGTAAGCATTTCGTCATCGCGTGAGCTCGTTCAACGAGCATAGACAAAGGAACTCTGGGAGGTCGTTGAAATTGTTTAATGCTCTGAGATTTGCTGTGAGGGTTATACATTTATAGCTCACAAAGTATTGCCAGGATGCACACAAAGAATTTTTCTTCTTCATTATCATCATCATCTTGTAAATGGTTTGGTGTATTTGTAAAGAGTTGATTTCGTTTCATTTTTATGCCTTTGTACAAAACAGTTATTTTATTATTATTATTATTATTTATTATTATTTATTATTATTTATTATTATTATTGAATAGGTGAAAACTACTCCACTAATGGGAGTTTCTCTTTTGGCAGAAATAAACGTTTCAATGAGCCAATTACGAGTACTACCTGTCTCACCTCTTTACTCTTTTCCTTGATTTTCCAAAATGTTATTTGTTATCTTATATTGCTGTTACTAATTTCAATAACATTATAGTAATCATAATGTCTGTTATAAAAATAACATTAGTGTTCATAGCAATATTTAAGAGATATTTTTTCCTCCTGAAAATACAAGGAAAGGTGAAGTCTGGTAAGATCACAAGGTCTGCTAATTGACTCCTTTGTGGCATATGAGCAGACATTTCACAAAAAATTCTAAAATGGGCACAGCATTATCCTAGCGACATTGAATTAACCGTTCAAAACATGGACACCGTCACATTGTCCGCTTGTTTATTTGGAGCAAGGAGCCAGCACCCCTTTGCGTTCCTGGGGATTGCCAAGCGGACGGCAACTACGAAATTATGAATAACATCTTCAAAGCTGTTGATCTTGCTAATGTGTATGATAATTTGTAAAAGTGAACCACTCCTTCCAATCGTAGGAGCTTGACTTTTGAATCACACAGTTATTAAATTGGGAAAGAAAGTATTGGTTGTCATCACAGCCAATAAGCTCATGCTACCAGTACTATAATATTGCCACATCTCGGATAAAAACATTTTGGGAAGTGGCGTGAAAGTGGAATGAAAAATCATGTGTGATTAAGATAGAAAGGATATTAAATAGACAAAAGATATAGACGATTTTTACTTTTAAATATTGAAAGAGTATGGTCAGGTTCTCTGTACATTTGACTTTGCATTTATGAAGTGAGAAGGTTTGAATCTGTTCATCGGTATGTTTGTTTGCACGTGCATCCTTTTGGAAGGGAAAATATATATTGTGGCATTGCAGTAAGACCTTTAATTTGTATAAATATTCAAGAAATGTACATTGTTGAGAACACAGTCAGTACGTAAGGATAGACAGTGATAAACTGGTGACAATTACATATTTCCTAAACCACTTAATATTAACAAAGAGAATGAAAATTGGGTAGGCTGGAAATGAGATGATGAGATCTTCATACATACAATCGATGACTCTTGAAGTTTGGACATAAAGGGAAGGCTAAACAAGTAAACCCCGTTTCTATTAGTATACAGTGTCTCCCTCCCACCCTTCCTCCCCCTTTTAACCCTCAAAAAAGAAGGAAAAGGAATTATGGGAAGAAGAAATAAACATGCCCTCGAAATGCCAGAGGGCGGCGGGGAGGAGGGGGGTAGGGGGTTGAGGGAAGGTATCCCACACGCCCTCGGTTGGTGTGGCCCTAATTCGGCGTGCACGTGGCTTTGTACGCCTTCCCTTGGAAATGGAGCTGCCTGGTGGAGTGGGTGGTCTGGGGGTCGCGGAATAAACACAGGTGGTTCTCGGGGCACGAGCAGGAGTAATAGCTCTCCAGGGTGTCGGCACGGATGCGGCCGCACTCGTCGCCCACTGTGCATTTGGGGAGCTGCAAGGGAGGAAGGGGGTGAGTGAGGTGCAGAGAAGTAGAGACAGACTGATCACGTTTGTGGGTAAGATTTTTAAAAAGTCATAATGTTGAGAGAGAGAGATGCAAAATGAACGGTAGGATTCCATGCTAAGTGTATCACGTTTGGCAGACTAGAAGGAAAAAAAAACTGAAAAACTCGGCACCATTCCGAGGTTTAGCGTGGCCGCCGGGGGTTACTTGCCTCATCGCACGTGTACATGAAGACGGTCTCAGAGGGCGAGGGGATGCGCGTCTCCGCCAGCGTCCAGCGGTGCGGCCACGGGCACCGGCACTGCAGTTCGGAGTGGACGTCGGCGCCCTGGTTCACGCTGTTGACGGTGGAGGGGAAGGGCTGGTCGTGGCGCTCCACCTGACGCACCTTCAGGGCCAGCTCCCCCGCCTTGCAGTCCGAGAGCTCCTCCATCACGTTGCCGCAGAACTGTCCGCAGGGTTGGGGGGGAGGGGGTAATTTTGTAATTGTTATTTATGATAATTCGTGAGATGTCATTGAGTAGAAGCTCCTGTAGTGATTGCTTGTGAGTGGAATTCCTTTTATTTACATTTACTCTCCAGTATGATCATGGCGCTACGCTACGTTTGTTTTGCATCTGCCTCAAATTTGTTCCTGACCTTGAGTTGCGCCCTGTTTGAGACGTGCTGGGAGTGCGTGTCGTTGAGGCCGTTGAAGTGCAGCGGGCACTCGGAGCGGTCGGGGCATCGGCACAGGCGCTCCGTGATGGGCGTGAGCCAGAACCTCTTGTGGGCGAGGTTGCAGGCCTCTCCCGGGTACGCGCACACGGGGAGGTCACGCTCGCTCCGACGCTGGAGGGGAAGGGGCAGGCAAGGTCATTAGGTGTTTGTTTGAATAACCGGAGGGCAATTTGACTTGTAATGTTTCGTTTCTGATTTTTATGAAATGTAAAACTAGTCTCGAATGAAGATTTTGGCGGAATGAAAACGAAGGGACGTAGGATGGGGGGAGAAAAAAGATTATATTTAACAAGGCAAAACCTAAGAATGGAGTTTAAGCTGAAAGCCAAGAGGCCGACTCACCCCGTTGCCGTAGATGACGTAGGTGCCTTTGTAGAGCAGCGAGAGGTGCGACAGGAGGTCGCTGGCGCCGGGATCTTCGTCGGCGGTGGGCGCGGCACAGCTCTTGACCACCGCCACCGTGATCAGCACGACGGCGAGGGTGACGAACACGCCCGCAGCCGCAGCCGCCACCCGCACGCTCTCCGCTACGCCCATGCCGCGGCCGCCGACGCACGCCTCGCCGGAGGAATGCCGGGAACGATTGGCCTCCGCGTCGCTCGGGGCTGTTTGCTTTCCTTTATGGGTTCCGTGGCAGAGTTTTTGTGTTTAGTATGTTGGCTTTGTTTGTTTTAGTGAACTTACGCTCCTTTGATCTTTTACAAGTTTATTTTTTCTTACCTTCGGAAAAATCGCGTTCTTGACAGATCTTTTGTGGAGCGTTTTTTTTTTTTTTTTTTTCTGTCGTTTCACTGGAATACGTGAAAGTATTTTCTCAAGTTTCCACTTTTTACAAACACTCACACCTGTAAAAAAAAAAAATATATATATATATGTATATATATGTATATATTCGCATCCCCGTCAGCAACGATAAATCAACAATTTTCTCACGGGAGTTGTGCGTCCGAAAAAGATCCGTTTGTTTACATTCGTCAAGGTACCCCCCCCCCCCCCCCAGGAAGTGCATAGTAACGAGGGGCCCTCAGTGTAAACCTCTCGCGATGGGGGGGGGGGGGGGGGTAGACGCAGGGAAGAGGAAACTCGAGCGACGTAAACTGTCGGAGAACGAGGGCGAAAACTGGGGGCAGCCCGTGGGCTGTTTACCTTCTGCTTCTGGCCCACAGCGCGGGGGGCGGCTAGGGAGTGTGACAAAAGAGGTTATTGGCACGGCGTGGGGGTGGATGGGGAGTGAGTGTGTGTGCGTGCGTGTTTGCGCGCGCGCGCGCGCGCGCGCGCGCGTGTGTGTGTGTGTGTGTGTGTGTGTGTGTGTGTGTGTGTGTGTGTGTGTGTGTCTGTATGTGGGGTATAGGTTGTTTTTGTTTTGCTTGAGGCTCGTTTATATGTTTGTTTTTGTAGTTTATGTTCCCATAGTATTGTTATTGTTAGTGTCTGGGCTAGATACTAGACTTACGTTGTCTTCAAGTAAATCTTCAACGAATTTCCCGGGGTTGTGGGCTTCTCAGCGACCCCCCTCCCCCCCTCCTACCCCACCCGTTTTCTCGCAAGATCAGTGTTTGCTTACATTGACGCCGAGGAGGAAGGGGGGGGGGGAGAAGGAAGGGCCTTTTTGTCGGGCCTTGGAAAACCACCGAGGAGAGCAAGGTGGGGGGGAGGGGAAGGGGCGAGGGAGGATGATGGTAGGGGAAGGAGGGGAGAGGGGGGTGTAGGTGGGGGGAGTGGGAGGGGCAAAGGAGGGTTGATGGTAGGAAAGGGGAAAAGAGAAAGAAGGGAGAAGGGAGAAGGAGATTTGAAGGTAGGGAAGATGATGATGATGACATACTGTGTGTGTGTGTGTGTGTGTGTGTGTGTGTGTGTGTGTGTGTGTGTGTGTGTGTGTTCGTCTGTTTTGTGCCAAAGGGAGGAGGAGGGGGGGGGGGGGCGCGGAAGGAGGAGATGGTGTTATGATGCCGGTGATAAGGCGAAGAAAGAGAAAAAGGAAGTGGGTTATCAAAGAGCCGTTTGATCGCCTTCGCTCGATCTCTTTTCCTGTGTCTCATTTTTATCCCCTCATTTTTTTTTCTTTCCTTCTTTGCCTTATCGATTTGTGGCGGTGAAAGAAAAGAAAAATGTGACCTTTTTTGGGGCTGTGCGGGTTGCGTGCATGTTTTGATTTCTCTCTCTCTCTCTCTCTCTCTCTCTCTCTCTCTCTCTCTCTCTCTCTCTCTCTCTCTCTCTCTCTCTCTCTCTCTCTCTCTCTCTCTCTCTCTCTCTCTCTCTCGCTCTCTCTGTGTTCCTTCCCTCCTCCTCCTCCTCCTCCTCCTCCTCCTCCTCCTCCTCCTCCTTCGTCTTCGTCTTTCTTCCCTACGTGCGTGCGTGCTTGCGTGCGTGTGCAGTCGATTATCTCCTCCCATTCATTCATGATTTCTCTCCCCGCCTTTCGTGCGTGCGTTTCGCGAGAGCTGGTTAGTGGGTTTGATAGGAGGAGGGGGGAGGGGTATGTAAAGTTTAGACGTGAGGAGGATAGGTTGGGGAATAGGGAAAGGGGTCGTGTACCTAGAAGACGTGAGGAGGATAGGAGGGGATGGGGAATGGGGGGGGGGGGAGGTTATGTATATGTATTACTAAGACGGGAGGAAGATGGGGAATGGGGATTGTCTTGAAATTTGGGGAAAGCTAAACGTTTACAGTCTTTGGGGTGAATGACTCGGTTTCGTCGCTTTCCCTTTATTGTTCTTTTATGTTTATTTTTATCCGTTTACAACGCTGGCGCCAAGATGTAAATAGATCGGTGGATTATGAAGAGCAGCAGTTTTTTTTTTTTTTTTTTTTTTCGTCTTTTTCTTATTTTAGATTAAAGCTATGTCGTTTTATTAGATTTTATAGCGAAGTTTTTGGGAGTGCGGCGAGGGGAGGGAAGGAAGTGCCATGCTTAAACCGAGGCACAAGACAGGGGGGGGGGGGGGGGGGGATGCATGCTAAGAACCGTTGTGAGGAGGAGGAAGACGGCCAGTTGGCAGAGGCTTTTGGGGTCTGGGCCTAGTTATGTGACGCCCTCTTTTGTTTTCCACGCTTGACCCTCTCCTCTCCCATTCTTTCCGTAATTCTTCGTCTCTCCCTTTTCTCCCCTCCCCCTCCTCCTCCTACTCCTCCTCCTCCTACTCCTCCTACTCCTCCTACTCCTCCTACTCCTCCTACTCCTACTCCTCCTCCTCCCCCCTCCCCCCCTTCCTCCTCCTCCTCCTCCTCCTCCTCCTCCTCCTCCTCTTCCTCAATTTGGCTATGCGCACGTCTTTTTCAACCTTTCATGTTTCTTGATAATATACTAGCAAACCAATGTATGGTTAAGACGAGGAAGTGGGAAGGAAAGACGGGGAAGGGAGAAAGAAAAAAAAAAAAACCGGTTCGCGTAAACCAGGCATTATTATCTGTTCTTCTGATCCTACGCCATTACGTTTGGCTTAATAATGAAAGCGTGAGTGATGAGCGGGCACGGCGTAGTTGCGTGGGCGTCGTTGTTGTTGGCACGGCGGCGTAGCCCTGCCAACTCCAGCTGGGGGAAGGGTACCGCGGTGCCAGCCAGCTCGAGCTTCCCCCCCTCTCTCTCTCTCTCTCTCTCTCTCTCTCTCTCTCTCTCTCTCTCTCTCTCTCTCTCTCTCTCTCTCTCTCTCTCTCTCTCTCTCTCTCTCTCTCTCTCTCTTTTCTCTCTCTCTCTTCTTTCTTTTCTCTCTCTCCCCCTCCCTTCCTCTCCCTCCCTCCTCCCCTCTCTCTCTCTCTCTCTCTCTCTCTCTCTCTCTCTCTCTCTCTCTCTCTCTCTCTCTCTCTCTCTCTCTCTCTCTCTCTCTCTCTCTCTCACCCTCTCTTCTCTCCCCTCTCTTTCTCTCCCCTCTCTCTCTCTCTCTCCTCTCTCTCTCCCCCCTCTCTCTTCCCCTCTCCCCCCCCTCTCCCCCCCCTCTCTCTCTCTTCCCCTCTCCCCCCCCCTCTCTCTCTCTCTTCCCCTCTCCCCCCCCCCTCTCTCTCTCTCTCTCTTCCCTCTCCCACCCTCTCTCTCTCTCTCTCTCTCTCTCTCTCTCTCTCTCTCTCTCTCTCTCTCTCTCTCTCTCTCTCTCTCTCTCGGATTTTTCTGACTGGGATAGGGTGGTGCTGCGTAAATTTTTTGTTTGAATAGAATCGATGCCTCTGAAGGGCCAACTTCTACCACCTACCACCTACTACCACTTATATCCTAAGCGCAATTACCGTAGAGGATATAACATGCACACTGGCTCTCGTGGACAGGTTCTTGACCCTCCTCCTGGCACCAGACAATGGCCATGCTAACGAGGTGTTGACATTGTCCTTCGTCCCTGCCCTTGCGTCGATGGCCCTCTGTCCGCGGCCTCTCTGCTCCCTTTGGGCCACGGGATACTGGCCCGCCCCCGTCGCTGCTGCTCTCATTTTCTGGCACTTGGGATACTTTTCCTTTTTTTCCCCTCTCTCCCTCTGCCTTTTCTACGTTTTTTCTTCACTTTGGATGTCTTCCTCTGTGTTTCTTTCTTTCTCACACGTTTCTCGCTTTGGTTTCACTCTGACTGCTTTTTTTTTTTTTTCGGACTCGATTTGATTTCATTACTGTACACTATCACACTTCTATACATATTTGGTTGTATCACTCGAATGTTTCAAGGAAAGGGGGAGAATTATTCTCTGGTTCTGGTCTTGCAGTAAACTGGGTAATTTCCCATCACGATTGCAGCAATGTATAGCATTCGGTTTGCTCATCCTACTCTCCTTTATGCTCTATCCACTCCTTCTTTCCTTTCCCACTTTTCCCTCTCCCCCCCCCCCCTCACCCTCACCCCACTTCCCATACACCGAGTCGACGAAAAGACGAACCAGGCTCGAAGACGGCGCGGCCGCGTCTGGCGACCACCTGAGCGTCAACCACTAAGGCAAAGACTCTCTCCTTTGCCCCTCCTCTCCCCCTCCCCCGCTCATATTCCCTCCCCCCCGCAGCCTCCATCCATGGCTAGTGATCGGGGGATAGAGGGGAGGAGGGAGGGGTTAGTAGCTCAGTATATTTCGGCGGAATGGTTGCCAGCGAAGGGGTCGAGGAGGAGGGGGATGCGTGCAAGGGTACTGGCAATGCAAATATAAAGGGACGGGCGACGGATGAAAATTAGCGAAGTCGGGGGTCGAAGTGTAACTTGCATAGAAAACGGAAGGAGGGAGAGTGAGGGGGGTGGAGGTGGAACAAGCCCGCGTTTACGCCCATGATTCGTGTTTGTGTGTGTTCGACTCGTGTGTTGAAACCCGAGTGTGGGATTTGTTTGGTATTAATTTTATAGCCGAGCCGAGGGGAGGACGTAGGTACCATATCCTTGTCAGCGATAGTGGGCGGGCTGTGACAGCTCTTAAGGGGGCCTCCGTGATTAGGTTTTACGTGGAGGCCCTAAGTAGCGCGTGGAGATGTAGGCGATAAGGGAGGAGGGAATGGAAGGGTATGTGGGCACATGTCGAGAGGGCGTGGAGGGGGCGGTGGGCGGTGTCGGTGGGTGGGCGGTCCACGGGAAGACATGAGAAGACTCGTGGCAAGGACTCGAGCAAGGGGAAGCGATTATTTTT
>NC_061824.1:33639264-33654264 GCF_019202785.1 Penaeus chinensis
CCTCCACCTCCTCCACAACCACCACCACCACCACCACCACCACCTCCCGGCTCTCCGCGTGTCGTAAACATTGGTCCGGGCGGAAGCAAATGGTCGGAGGGGAGGGGGCAGTCTGAAGAAGTGTTTGTTTGAGAAGCAACTCAAGGGTGGGGTGGTTGGGGGTCCCCCTCCCTCTCCCTCTCCTTCTTCTTCTCCTTTTCCCTTAGGGTTGTCCTCTCTCTCTCCCTCCTCCCTTATCCCTTCCTATACATTTCATTTACCCTCTCATCTTTTCTTTTTCCCCTCTCTTGCTCTTTCTCCATTCCCCTCTCCCGTTTTCCTTCTCTCCTTTTCCATCTCTCCCCTTATCCTTCCCCTATGCCTTGTTCTCTTTTCCGTTCCCCTCTCTCCCTTTCTCTTTCCCCTATCTCTTTCTCCCTTTCTCTTTCCCCTATCCCTTTCTCCCTCTTCTCCTTACCCTTTCCTTTCTCCCTTTCTCTTTCCCCTATCCCTTTCTCCCTTTCTCTTCCCCTATCCCTTTCTCCCTCTTCTCCATACCCTTTCCTTCACTCCCTATTCTCTCTTTCTTCCCCAATCCCATTCTCTTCCTCTCAATTACTTCCAACCCACACCCTATCCACCCAATCACTTTATACCCCCCATCCCATTCCTCCCAATGTCTCATAATCCCCTAACCCCTTATTCTTACACACATCTCCCTTTACACCCACATTCCCCCCAACCCATTCTCATATACCCCAAAAACCCCAACCTTACACCTTTCCAACTTATCTTCCCCATACCCTTCACATACCCCAACTCAACCTTTCCTCCTTTCCTCTATCCCACTAACCCTTAACACCCATACCCACAAAACCCCCCCTAATCCCCAATCCTACCCTCAACACCATACCCATGACCATTCACCCCTATCTCTCTTTACCCCTATCATCCCAACCTCTACTCACCTATCTCATTCCCCCAAACCCATTCTCATTTCCCCTATCCTTTCCACCCAACCTCACACTCTCCTCATTCTCCATTCTCTATTCCCCCATCCCCATTTCCCTCATTCCCCTATTCCCTTTCCTCTTTCTCCCCATACTCTATAATTTCCCCCCAAACCCTTTCCTCCCTTTCTCTTCTATACTCTAACCCCAAATCCCCTTACACCCTCCGAACTCCTTAACCCACTCCATTCCCTTCTTCCTCCCATTCCTCTTACCCCAACTCCCTAACTTCCATACACTTTCCCCAACTCCCCTTTCACTATCTTCTACTCCCCACCCACAACTTTACCTCCAATCCCCATACCAATCTCCCCATATATCACAAACTCCCCCTAACCCCCTTTCACCCTAATTCCACATTCCAATCCCCACCCCTAACACCTCTTCTCCTACCCTTTAATCCTTTCATCTCTCCCATATCACATACCCTCCCCTATCCCCATATACTTCAACCCTTAACCCTCATCTCCCCCTAAAACCCCTATCTCCTCTCCACCCTTTCTCATATCCCCTAACCCTATCACCAACTCCCTATAACCTATCCCATACTCCCTTCCAACACCTATACCCTTTCCATTCTCTCCCTTCTTACTCTAACCCACCCTCAAGACCACCTTTCTACCCAATCTCTATCCCCTATCCCTTCTCCCACTATTCTTCTCCTTACCCCTTAAATCCATTCACCTTTCCCACAATCCATCATCCACCCCTAACCCTTTACCCTCTCCACCCTATCACTCTATACACCCCAATACCCTATCTCACCTCCCTTACCACTATACCCTCCCCCTTTCCTCCCTATCTTCACCTTCCCACCTCATACTCCCATTTCTCCCATATCCTCTTATTCCTTTCCCGCCCCCAAAACCCTTTCACCTTCCTTTTCTCTTTCCCCATTACATCCCATTCTCCCACATTCTCCTTAGCCCCTTATTTCCTTTCCTCCCTTTTCTCTTTCCCTATCCCAATTCCTTCATCCCATATCCTCTTTACCCTAACCCTTACTCCCCTTGTCTCTTCCCCTGAGTCCCTTTCTCTTCTCGCCCTTTCCACTTCCCCTAACCCTTTCTATCCCTCTTCTCCCTCTTATTAACCTAACCCTTCATCCTACTCACACCTTTCACTTTCCCCAATATCCCATTTTCCACACTTCAACCCACATCTTTTCCCCTCAACTCCCCTTACACATATCTAACCCCTACTCCATTTCCTCGTTTCACCCATTCTACTCTTTCCCCCATCCCTTTCTCTCCCATTACCTGTATCCCAATCCCCCTATCCCTTCTCTTCTCTTTCCTCCCCTCCCTTTCACTTGACCCCATAACCCATTCACCCTTTCTCTAGTCCCCCTATCCTTCTATCTCCCCTCTTCACCTTACTCCTTTCCATTTCTCCCTTTCTCTTTCCCCTATCCCATACCCCTTCACTTTTTATCCCCATCCCTTTCTCCCTCTTCATCCTTAACCCTTCTCAGATCCTTATCTCCCCTTCTCTTTCCCCTATCCCTTTCTCCTCCCTCCTCCCTTTCTCTTTCCCCTATCCTCATTCCCCTCTTCACCTTAACCCTTTCACTTTCTCTTCACTACCTTTTCTCTTTCCCCTACCCATTTCTCCCCTTTCTCTTTACTCCCCCTATCCTTTCTCCCTTTCTCTTTCCCCCATCCCTTTTCTCCCTTTCTCTTAAATCTCCTCTTTCCCCCCATCGCCCCTTTCTCTTCTCCCTTTCTCTTCCCCTATCCCCCTTTCACTCCTTTCTCTTTCCCCATGATCCTTTCCTTCCTTCCCTTATCTCTAGCTTCTCTTTTCCCCTGATCCCTTTTCCTCCCATCTTATCCTTACCCTTAACCTTTCTCTCACTTTCTCTTGTCCCCCTATCCCTTTCTTCCTCCCTTTCTCTTTCATCCCCTATCCTTTCTCCCTTTCTATTTCCCCTTATCCCTTTCTTTCTTTTCCTCCCTCTTCTCCTATAAACCCTTAGTCCTTTCTCCCTCTCTCCCTTTTCTCTTTTCCCTTACCCTATCACTTTCTTTCCTCTCCTTTCCTCCTTTCCCACCTATCACTTTTCTTTCTCCTCCTTCTCCTTAACCCTTTCCTTTTCTTCTCCCTTTCTCTTTCCCCAATCCCTTTCTCCCTTTCTCTTTCCCCTATCCCTTTCTCCCTTTCTCTTTCCCCCATCCCTTTCTCCCTTTCTCTTTCCCCTATCCCTTTCTCCCTTTCTCTTTCCCCTATCCCTTTCTCCCTTTCTCTTTCCCCTATCCCTTTCTCCCTTTCTCTTTCCCCTATCCCTTTCTCCCTCTTCTCCTTACCCTTTCCTTTCTCCCTTTCTCTTTCCCCTATCCCTTTCTCCCTTTCTCTTTCCCCTATCCCTTTCTCCCTCTTATCCTTACCCTTTCCTTTCTCCCTTTCTCTTTCCCCTATCCCTTTCTCCCTTTCTCTTTCCCCTATCCCTTTCTCCCTTTCTCTTTCCCCTATCCCTTTCTCCCTTTCTCTTTCCCCTATCCCTTTCTCCCTTTCTCTTTCCCCCATCCCTTTCTCCCTTTCTCTTTCCCCTATCCCTTTCTCCCTTTCTCTTTCCCCTATCCCTTTCTCCCTTTCTCTTTCCCCTATCCCTTTCTCCCTTTCTCTTTCCCCTATCCCTTTCTCCCTCTTCTCCTTACCCTTTCCTTTCTCCCTTTCTCTTTCCCCTATCCCTTTCTCCCTTTCTCTTTCCCCTATCCCTTTCTCCCTTTCTCTTTCCCCTATCCCTTTCTCCCTTTCTCTTTCCCTTATCCCTTTCCTTTTCCCCTTCCTGTCCCCTTTTGCAGACGGGATGGCGCGGTCGCGGAAAATTGACCGTCATTATCATTTTTTTTCTCCCGTGAATGTTTCTTAGAAAGATCGTAATGTTAAGATAAGAACAGTTGAGAACTTGTTATCAGTTTTTTTGTTTTTACTTTTTTATCATTATTTGTTATCTTTTTTGTTATCACACATGGTTATCACGTTTTTTATCACCTTTTTTTTTTTTTATCACCCCCTCGCATCGGATTGACTTGGGAACATGCAATAGCAGACGCGTATCTGATGCCTGTCATGCAGCCCGATTCACGAGACGAGGGAATTTGGCACTGTCATCCCTCCCCGTATTCTCGATGTTTAATGTCTCTTCTCTTCTATTCTCTTCTCTTCGTTTCATTTCCTCCCCCCCCTTCCCCCCCTCGTTATATATCTTTCTTTCTCTCTCTTCTCTTTCTTTTCCGTATCCCTTTCGCTTTCTCTTATCCCCCCCCCCCCTCCCACGCCCCCTGTCGCTCATCTTCGCACTCTCTCCTCTCTTTCACTCACCAGGAGACTTTATTCCGATTTTCTTATCTCCTCCCTTTCTCACCCCCAATCTGTCGCTGTCCCTCTGTGTTGACTCAAGTTTACCCCCTTCCTCCCCCTTCCTCTTTCGCTCGCTCTCCCCTCCTTCCGATGAGTGAAGGGAAGGGGGCGATCACCCTAACAAGGCTGATGAGGTTCTCCCGTCTCTCCGTTTCTCCTTTCCCGTTTCTGTTCTTTTCTCTGTTTCTCGTGTTTCTTCGCTCCTCTTCTCTCCGTTTTTCCTTTCCCTGTGTTTCCTCTTCCGGTCGTCTCTCCTTTCCCTTTTATTTTCTTCTCTCCGTTTCTCTTCCCATTTCTCCCTCCCCCTCTCACCGTTTCTCCTTTCCTATTGCTCTTCTCCCCTTTTCACCTCTCTGCCCCCCACCCCCCCTTTACTCCATTTTCTCTCGTAGTCTGGTATTCATCTTTGATTTATTCTATTTAAATTAATTATTTTTATATCATTAAAATCATGATTTATATTATTCCTGTTCCTCCTACTTAAGTATCCGTAGTAATACTGATGCTAATACCGCTACCGTCGCCGTTTTTATTAACATACGTTGAAAGCTGGAAACTTGGCATTTGCGTGCGCGTATGCAATCATTCGCTCACTCCCTTACTCCATCATTCTCTCTCTCTCTCTCTCTCTCTCTCTCTCTCTCTCTCTCTCTCTCTCTCTCTCTCTCTCTCTAATATGTGTGCATGTGCGTGCATGCGTGCATCCATCCATCCATATTTGTATGTATGTAAACATGTAACTTATGACACAAACACTTTGGGGGAAGATATGGAAATTTATGCGATATAGATAGTTTCTTTGTGCATTGTGTATGCGTTCTCCTTTTTTATAGTGTTTATTATTTTTATCGGAGAGAGAGAGAGAGAGAGAGAGAGAGAGAGAGAGAGAGAGAGAGAGAGAGAGAGAGAGAGAGAGAGAGAGAGAGAGAGAGAGAGAGAGAGAGAGAATGGAAGGGGGTGGGGGGGGGGTTGTTGGCAGCAAGTGTTGGCATGAGGAGATTCGCTAGGTATGTGGGTCGCGCATGTACCGTTGTACCCCATCCCCCGTCTCCCCCCACCCCCTCCTTGCTTTTGGTGTTGCGGGGTAGTCGAGCTCCTCCTCCCTTCGGGCAACATGCCACGCGCGGCGACTTGGTCCAATATTGTGGCGTTTGCAAGGTGGAAGTGACCCTTACGGAGAATCGTTGGTTAGCTTGTTCTTGTTCTCGGTAAGGGAGGATTTCGGCCTTCTTGTGGATTCGGTTTGTGTGTAGGCTGAGTGTCTGTTTGTGTTTATGCCTAATGGGAAATTGTGTGTGTGGGGGGGGGGGGGGGTTACTTATCCGTTTTGTTCGAAGATTAGCAGAGTTCTCCACCGGCCTTGTGGAAAGCTCCCCGTTTGCATTGTGTCGACTAACGACCCGCTTCCTCCCGCAGAGTATGGAGGCGACCAAGGCCCTGATGAACCACCACCTCGTGACGAAGCTGGAGCTGAGCCTCGAGTCCGAGTGCCGCCTGCTCCTCCAGCAGTGGACGTCGCCTCACTTCACTCACCTGTGCAAGCGGTTCCTCGAGTCCCACCACGTGCAGCTGCAGAAGCCCGTCAACCTCCCGCTGTAGTGGCTGCCGTGGGATGGGGAAAAAACCTTCCACGACGTGTCCCTTGCTAAGAAAACACACTTTTTGGGTGAAAAGGACTGGCTGCGGTCCAGACACTCATTTTTATTTTTTTAGTGTTTTGTTTTACTTTTGAATGGTGATAGTGATACCTTTCGGATCTTGGTGCGCCGCCGCTGTACCCGCGCGCGCTCAAGTGACGAACTCTTTTTGGAAAAAAGTGACCGGCGATCGGTTTCTCTTCTGACGTGTCTTTATTAATCGCGAGTCGGCCGTTGCGTCTGTGAAACGTGGAAACTGTTTTGGCGGCCGCTGGAGATTCGGTGATATTCGTTTCTCTCTCCTTTTTCTTCCGATATCGCCCTCGCTGTCGATCGCTATAAAAAGAGTGGAAAGGACAGTTTGGTTAAACACTCTTTTTTCTGTCAGAGTGAATTGAAAAGTTACATTTATATATATATTCAGAGTTTAAATTCATTTTGTTTCGCTGCAACATCAGGAGAGACTTCGGACAACCAAGGCTGACTGAAGACAGACGTATCAAGGGCGAGTGTGAACAAAACGTTGCCGGAGGAGAGAGAAAGCAACACGCAGCTACTTGCAGGGAAGTCGGAACTCCTAACAAGATTTTGGACTCTCCTCGGTGCATCCTGGTGAGAGACAGCAAAATGATAAAATTGATTCCAAGGATGCGAACATATAATTGAAAATTTTGTAAGGAAAAAAAATATTGAAGAAATAACGTGATAATAGACTAATTATTTGTGACGTCGCTGTTCAAATGCAGTGGTTTGAGGCCTTTTTGGAACCCCCCCTTTACCCCTCCTCGGTGGCAGAACCCCCCCAGTCCACCTCGAGGATCATGTACAGTGTACAGTTAACCACTTGGTCGTCCTCAGCTAAAGTGGATATATTTAATAAGATATTTCTATAGTGCCCAGCAACTATACTAGGTTCAGTATGAAAAGTCTCTTTTTTTCCATGTAAGGTGTTTTAGTGTATCGGAATGTCAGTTTATGCAAATTTCTTAAGAGAAAATATATTAAAAACAATAATTTAAAAAGCAACATTCTCATGCACTTGACACTCGTGTAAATAATAGGACTCAATTGTGCACAAGTTATATTTTCATGGGAAGTTATTTTATCGGATGTGTTTTTGTACATCTTTCAAATGAAGTTACAAGTGTGTGATTTTGTAGTTGATTTTTATAGGATAAAAGTTGTTAAAACAAGTACAACCTATACAACTATGACAGTCCTTCAAATTTTTGTCATTGAATGTGAAATCTCATGCAATGAAAGTTATTGAATTTGATCAAATGATTTATTTTAATACCATACCATAAATGTTCACGAAATATTTACTTGTAAGAATATGACTTGATGATGTGTAAGGGAAGTGACTTGCATCAGTGGAAAACTTTTGCGTTTCTTAATTTATGTAAATATTTTAGTTCCCCCCCTTTCTTAATCCACCCCCCCCCCCTTCTTCACCCTCTCCCCTCACCCCCCCTCCCCTTATGAAGAACTTGTTTTAAATGAATTAGAAAGAAAAAAAAAAAGATACTGCTATTTATCCTCCCAATATGTATGTTTGTGTTTCCAAGTCTCCTATATTATTATTTTTTTTTCCTGTATTTAGCCTAGTCAGATACCCAAAATATCATTTACTTCAGCTGTGTATTGATTACTCGACGTCCTGTGACTCTGGTCGGACGCTGTTTTAAACTAGTTATTGTTCGGGGCAGAGTTGATCGGATTGTGCTCTTTTTAGTTTTGATTTCCTTCTCTTTCTCTCGCATTCTTTTTTTTTTCTTTTTTTTCTTCCTTTCTTTCTTTCTTCCATTTCTCTCTTTCCTTTTCTTTGTCTTTGTTCCTTTTCTCGTTCTTTCTTCCTTTTCTCTCTCTCTCTCTCTCTCTCTCTCTCTCTCTCTCTCTCTCTCTCTCTCTCTCTCTCTCTCTCTCTCTCTCTCTCTCTCTCTCTCTCTCTCTCATATTCTTTCATCAGTATCGTTATTATTGTCATTATTGATTTTATTATTTTTTGTTACAACATGTACTATTACCACTTACTCTTTCTATCCTATACCTTTCTTTTTTTTCTATGGCTGATTTGACTCCTGCAATTGATTATTCCTTCTCCATCTGTCTTTCTTCCGAATTTTCCAGGTACGAGGAGAAATTTCGAGCACTTATTTCAGAGTTTACTTTATCTCATTTGAATCAATATTTTTTTTTTTTCTTTTTTTTTTTTTATCTTTAACAAACTCCATCTTCGTCTCATTCGTTAACACATTTGGTTACAAAATTGTTTTGCTCTCACTAGGAATACTTCACCTTGTTCTGTAGTTCCCCGATCGATACGGGAAGTCTTGTTTTTATTTATCATTATTTATTTATTTATATATTTTTTTTTTTTGCAGCCAGACTTTTTCTTTCAAATCAAAGAGTGGCATTGCAACAGATCTCAGTGAATTTCCCAAAGTACAATCTATATCTACTTGCACCAACGTTTTATGACGTCATCAGGCATATGTGCCCACCCCCCTTTCCTCGTGTCACTTTAGTTTTGTAGTACACGACCCATTGTACATACTTATACTGTTTGTAAGTATAAATACATGCATATTTTCACCAGTAATTTGGCTTGTTTTTATTTGTCCTTCTGTGTTGGATTTCGAGTGATGGAAAAGTGGTTAAATATAAATGTGTTGGGAGGTTATAAGAATGAGCATGATTACATCCATTCTTGAAGCAGGTAAGGAAAACGGCCTTGGATAAGCAAGATCTGGCAACGTTATAGAGATAATTAAAAAGTGGTTGAGATAGATCATGTTTTTTGGAATTGGATATATATTTTTGGAGCAAAAAAAGACAATTTCTGAAAAGACGTTTATTAAGTAAAGTACCCAAAGTTTTAACATTGGTAGCCAGACTTTTCGTCGGCCGTAAAATATGCCTCAGAGAAGCATTGCTTAGAACATACACAGTCCTCTCAGTCAGTCATGCTGCTACTTTGCTTTGGACAACAAAGCAAGTTCAGCGTAACTTACGGATGATCTCTTGCAACTGTACATAACTCTAGGATATGCACAAAGAGACCACCACTGAACACTCAAGGTGTAAGTGCTTTTACAAAACATCGCTAGCTCCCAAAAAAATCACTGAAAATTGATTAGATTGATGGGTATTTTCATTTCACTTTGTGGTATTGTATGATTCCTTATTCAAACACACAGCACTTTACTTACATGGGCGCAGTATTTCACGCACCATAGAAACGTGGAAATTATTTCACCGTACATTTTCCACGCATATATACAGAAAAATAGACATATGGTTCAGTTCATAAAAAAGCATTAGGAAAAATATAGCCATAAGAAATGTGATATTCCTGGAACTGAAGGTCCAGTTACTAATCAGTGGATGTAATGAGCCAATGCGAATAGCTACTGGCCTTCTTGCTTCGTGAAGATGTGTTTCGGTTTCAAAATAGATCTTCCCTCGAGCTCTTTATATTTATATTATATACATACACAACGAGTAAATCAGTACACTGGTATCAAAAGCTAACTACAAGATCATTTTATGTTACATTATGAAGGATAGAGTTTTAATTAATTTGTCAAGATTTTGTAATGTTCCTTTGGGAGATGCAAAGGAATCGGTTACATTATAGTGTGTACTACGAAAATACGTATTTTTATTTGTAAAGAATAAGAAATCAGTCTCGCTTCTCGAAGTGACAATTTGTCGTGGTTATCGTCTGCAGAACTTTTACTCTGCACAGATGAAGCCGCGCTGTATCACCTTTCATTTTATACCAAATCCACCGCTAGGCTGTCAGTGCCAGTCGGACCAGTCTATATCGTCCGAGCGGTACGAGTCCCTGCCGCTAAGAGCCTCGTCAAAGGCATCGCGTCTCTTCGTGATGGCCGTCTTGAGGATGAGGGAAATGTCGTTGAGCGAGTGTTCGGGGATGTGAGTCAGGTCAGAGAGCGCCGCGGGTCGGACGGGTCGCAGCCTTTGTTTCTGACTCAACAGCTGCTCCGAAGTCACCACCAGAGGTCCGACGCGCGACCCGGACTCTGTCCTACGCACCTCTGGCGTCCGATCTCGGGCCCGTCGCTGAGGACTGCGGGACGATCGCGGCCACCTATCGGGGCTGTGGCGGAAGTCCGCGTCTAAGCGGCGGTCCGAGGAGCGCCTGCGCTCGGGACTTCGCGGACTAGGGGAGTACCTACTGCGTTCTGGAGAGCGTCGCCTCGGGCTGGAAGAGTACCTCCTATCGCGCTTTTCGAGTCGCGGGTCTTCTGGTTCGTCCAGGACGTGGTTGGATCCCCCGGAGCTGCTGCCCTCCAGGCTCGTCCACGATTCGTTGGGACTCTCGCCCAGGCTGTCTCTGCTGTCAGCCAGCCGCTCGCGACTCTCGGTCTGTCGCTTCAGCCGCGCTCTCTTGTCGCCGGACAGCTGGCGCTCGCGGTTGTATGGTTTCTTGTATCGGATTTCCCGTCGGAGTTCCGAGTGTCTGTCGGTGCTGCTGAAACGCCTCTCGTTGCTGCTTGAGCGGCGGTCTCGCTCGTCGCTGGTTTCCAGGCTGGCGGCTCGTCTGTCACGCGAGTACATTTGCTTGAAATTCCTGCTTCTCTCCACTATCTGTTTGGGTTCTCGGCGCGGCCTATTGGACCGCCTGTCGTCCCGTCGCTCGCGGCCGTCTCGGACTTTGCTGCTGTCGCGGTCTCTGCTCTCCTGCCGCCGATCCCGAGTGTCTCGCCCCTGATTCCAGCCGCGTTCCTTCTTAGTCCTTATCTCTCGCTCTCGGCTTCCTCTGTCTCGCTCCTTCTCCGGGCTGCGCCTGTCGCTGCGCCGTCTATCGCCTCGCTCTTTGCTCTCGCCGCGCCGCCCTCTGCCGCGCTCGCTACTGACTCCCTGCCGAGGCACGCGCTGGTCTATACTGTGATCTCGACTCGTTACCCTTCTGCCGGAGTCGCTGACGGGGGGACGGGACATCTTGTCCGGCGATCGGCGCCGACCCTCGTCCCTAGGCCCCAATTCCCGCTGCCGCCCGCGGTCTGGACTGCGGGTCGAGGGCTGAGGAGGAGCGAGGACTTCCCGTGGTCGGGGCTGTCTGCTGGGAGAAGAGCGTCGCGTTGGCGAAAGGCGGCGGGTCGGGGAGACGTTCGGCGGGGAGCGGGAGGCGTCGGCTGCGATTAGAAGTTCATAGGTTAGTCTCACATCAGCTGAGAGAAATCGACTAATAGAGAAGGCGATGACAACAATAATGGTAAAAACAATAACAATAACACTAATAACAAAATATTAATGAGATAAATCATCTTCATTAATGAGACTTGACAGCAAAAATTAAAGCTTTTTACACCCCACTCACCTCGCGCTGGGCGGTAGCGGGCAGGGTCAGACGTCCCCATACCCATCGCCTCAAAGGCCTCCGGAATGTGGCGGTCTCTGGGTAAGTTATCTATTTCGTTATTTCTGATCGCTCTCTGTTGCTGCAACTGCCGCCGTATCAATTCCACACTTTCCTCCACAACTCCGATGATAGTTCTGTTGGAAAGAGGCAATGTATAGTGTACGGTCATGTAATTTGAGCAGATGAAAAGTATTTAACCTAACCGCCCCGGATTTATGTTCTGCCCCCTGTAGTTTTTTTGTGAATTTGGTTGCATACAGATGGCTCCACATGTGCTTGGCCGGCCAGGAGTCAATCAGTAGGCCCTAGTGACCGATCCTGATTTCCCCATTCCTTGAAATGGCGAGAAAATGTTTCTCTTTTAATACAGTTGATATCGAGACTGTTATTGTTACTGATGTTATGATTATTACATTGTTATATCAATCTCGATAACATTTAAGACAATGAAATAATGCAAAAGACCCTTTCCAAAATTCGAGAAAAAGGGTATACAGGTAAGATACGTAGAGCTAATAACTGAATCCCTGGTGACTAAGCCATGTGTGTGTAGAGCCATCTATGTGTAAATACAATAAATAACTTGTATTACAATGGGCATGGCATGTAATCTTGCCGTACGTGCCGATTGGGCACGAATACAACAAGACTGCATGAATAAAACAACGTGTCCTTCGGCATTTAACATTCCTAAATGTTAGGATTTAATCCTGATAAAAAAGATAAAAATGTATATTTCGTGCAAAAACTTACTAACTCTTAATGTTAATTGTTAGAATGGATTAGTCTAGGTACATCGAAAAAGTAAAATTCTAAAGTTACCCATATCCATTTTCTCTTTCAAAGAAAACGAGAGATCATAATTCACAGGTAACTAATATAAACCTCACAATTTCCCCTAGTTTGCAAAATATCTGAATTCATAAAAAAAAACTAATTCTTCATTTCTTTCGCCCCAAGACTCCTGAAATGATTACCTAGCAGCACCAACATCGGCAAGTAAAGACGGGCCGATGTTAGCATTCTGCAGGACTCCACGCCAGGAGGTGGGGACCGCGGCAGAGTCCAGTGCTCCAAGGATCTCCTCAAAGCTCGGCCTCAGGGAAGGATTCTGAGCCCAGCAGGAGGTAATTAGCTCCTTTAGTTCCCGCGACACTCCGGCGACAGGGAGATGGGGACGGCCGCCCGATTCAATGGTTTCCATAATCTGAGGAGAAAGGTATGGTTGGGCTAATGGAAGATTGACGGAACGGAGGAACTATAACCTGAAATACTGTTTAAATAGTACTGTTGTGGAGATAATAATTTATCAATAGTGTAGCCCTACAGAACGAATAGCATTTACTTGGTATACTGATAATAAATCATGATAAGGAAAATAATAATAACAATAGCAACAATAACACTAACAATAGTAGTAACACCACCATTAATCATAACAGGAATTACACCAGCAAAACATGGAATAACCCTGAAAACAAAATCATTTACATAACACTACCTCCCCCTAAAATAACAAATAAACACACAGATAAAGTAAATAAACAACCAACCGACCATGGAAATCAAGAAATAAGCTATGATAAAAGTAACAGACCTGGAATATATCCAAGCCTCTGAAGGGGTGGCTGGCCGTCAACATTTCCCACAGGATGATGGCGTAACTGTAAACATCACACTTCGCAGACACGTCTCCCTTCGTCAGGAGTTCTGGCGCCATCCAAGCAGGTGTGCCTCTGTTGGTGGGTCAAGTGAAGTTAGTTCTGTGTGATTATCTTTCTAGTTTCGTTTCACATTATTTTACTAGTCAGTGCTATGTGACCGTTGATGTCAAGCGCATTTATTTTGTTTGAACCATTAAGGATTACTCGTTTAGGGTTTGTGGTTCTTGCTGTGACAGAATGTACTCTTTTATATTGTTATGCATTTTTATTTAATTTTCTTTGGTTTCAACACTTTCGAATCCTTGTATCAGCGAAAACCGATTCTTCAGAGATAACGTAAATATCTTATATCGACAGCATCAACGAAAAACAAAAAATAACAATCCCACACACAAAACAAAAAATATCAATCCCACACACAAAACAAAAAATATCAATCCCACACACAAAACAAAAAATATCAATCCCACACACAAAACAAAAAATATCAATCCCACACACAAAACAAAAAATATCAATCCCACACACAAAACAAAAAACAGTCAAACAAACGAGCAAAGAAAAACACAAAGGCCAAGAATCCGACCTGATAGAGCCACGCTGAGCCGGCGACCCAGCACGAGACCGCTTCAGGATGGAGAAGCCGAAATCTGCGATCTTGGCCCGGTAGTACGAATCGAGGAGCACGTTCATGGACTTAAGGTCTAAGTGGAGAACCTGCGGAGAACGTAGATAAAATAATAATTTTTTTAAAAAGTGTGAACAAAAAGAGGAAAGAGAAAAGAGTAAAAAGGGAAAAAAGAAAAAGAAAAAAAAGGAAAAGAGAAAAGAAGAAAAAAGGAAATAAAGAAAAAATACATATACATATATAAATATATACATATATATACATATATACATATGTATACATATATATCTTTTTGCTTACTTGTCTGTTCGCGTAATTGTTTCATATATATTCATATTCATATTTTGTATTCATTACATTCATAAATATCTATTTACTTATTTTCCTTCATTACCCAAAGTCTTCTCCCCTGCAAAAAAAAAAAACACCCTTAACCTTTAGCTCCTCCTTCCTCCCTCAGTCGACTCCACGAAGCAAGACGAATGAAGCTAATTAAAGCGAGGAGCCAACAGGTGCGAACTCACTCACCTGAGGTTCGTGTTTGTGGAGGTAGTTCATGCCTTGAGCCACGTCTTTGGCTACCACAAAGTAGGCCGCGTGGTCGAGCTTGTCACGCCTGAGGGGGAAAAAAACAGATTTACACTGACATATATAGTATAAGCACAATGAAGTTAGAAAAGTAGGTTAGTAAGTTAGATAATCAGATAAGTAGTGAGAGTTAGATAAACAGATAGATAGATAGAGATAAATATGTAGATGAAACATATGTTAACTAAGATCGTAATCGGAACCTCTAATTATTGCCGTCAAATATAACAATGGCAGCGTGAAAAGTTCCTGTGGATCGCATACATGATAACATGATCACAAATGCCATATTAATGGAACTATCAGAACAACAAATGAAAAACGGAGGTGATTATGTTAACTATCCTGACAATAAAATAAAAACATCACTAATAATATGAAAATATGTTTATCAATATGGATATTATCATTTCTACAACTAATAAAATAACGACAAAACAAACAAACACGTTCGTTTTATGCCAAACCGCAACATTCTATGCTCACATGCTTTAGTAATTTCACATAATTGGTCAATGCGCTGGAAGACACGTGTTTACATTAGTTTCCCCTAAACCTCGTTTTCTTTGAACAATAACAGGGTAATTGGCGAAGTTTGCGCTGTTAGCGTGCACGAAATCTCTCCAAAACAGACCAGAACCTTCTATTCAAACTTGTTGAGAAATTCGTACATTTAAAACGAATTAATAAAAGGGTTTAATTTTCAATGGGGTAGAAGGTATATGGAGTTAGTCAAATG
>NC_061824.1:33656764-33661764 GCF_019202785.1 Penaeus chinensis
ACTTAAATGATGAAGTCAGGTGACATCGCACAACCTTGTCGGACACCTCGCTTGATGGAAAACCAGTTGATTGTTCCAACGGGTATGTAGACTGCTCAATATTGGTGGACTGATTGAATTAGTCTCATATCTTTGTCATCTTTCCGGATATCTGCGAGGATTTTGAACAATTCTAAGTACCGGACCTTATCAAAAGCATTTAGATAATTAATGAAAACCAGGTAGAAGTTTTACTGTTGTTGGATTTCTCTCTCGGCAAGCATTCTCATAACGAAGATAGCATTTCTCGTACCTTTATCCTTCATAAACCCAAACTGGGCCTCTGGTATTACGGGTAGAAGTCCTCTTCTGATCCTCTGCAGGGTGATTCAGTAAAGTTTTAAGAATATGTGACTATAGATCAACTGTGCGATAATGTGAGCTCAAGTGTTCCTGGGACCTTCGGTTGGGCAATGAATACTGATTTCATCATTTCTTTAGGTAACTTGCCTGTTTCACAGATATCACTTAATCATTTTCTCTCCTAATACTCGGTGTATACGCCGTCAGGACCTGCAGCTTTTCCTGATCTCATTTGCTGTAGGGACCAGCGCACTTCTGACTTCAGAATTGGTGGACCAGATGTAACAGCTTCCAGGACTAGATCTTCTGGCTTCGGTTCATCGTCAAACAGTTCTTGAACATACTCTTCCCAACGAGTACTGACATCCTCGGTCTCGATATATATATATATATATATATATATATATATATATGTGTGTGTGTGTGTGTGTGTATGTGTGTGTGTGTGTATATATATAACAAATAAATAATAAATATATGATATAAACATATATATAACATATATACACATAGCATTATATATAACATATATAGGTACACATATATAGATACATATATATATATATATATAAACATTTACATGCCTATGTGTATATATATACATCTATGTATATATGTATATGTATATATATACAGTATTTATGTATATATAAATGAATATATTGCACGCTGCAAACACTTTGCAACATGTCCCTATGGCGCAGTGGAAAGCGCGCTGGACTTCTAATCCAGAGGTCGTGGGTTCGAATCCCACTGGGGATGAACCTTCCATTCGAAGGTTCAATACTTTACACACGTGGTTATGTGCTGGTGACTGAAAGTACTAAACGACCAATTCACAGTACTTAAGCTCGTTGTTAGCACTGTATACCCGTGTATTTGACAGTAAGTACAAACATTAAGTGAAAACATTCTGTAGCTGTCAAATATGAACTGGCAGTTTTTTTAGTTTACTGTTTTTTAATCAAGATGTATATCGCTAAACAAATGGAGAAAATCGCCGTTGAATATATCACCATTATATTATGCATGGGTATCAAATTTCAGCAAACAAGTACAGTATTGTGAGCAAACCTCAATTACTCACATTATGAATATAGTAATAACATTGCCATATTTACCAACTTTGGTCCTGCAATATCAAAGGAATAAAAAAAAAAAAAAAAAAAAAAAAAAAACTAACAACGATAATAATATTTCCAACAACACCAACAATGGGAATAACATGAAACTAACCTCAAATTTATTTGACTTAAAATTCGGCAACTTTGTCACATCATTCAAATAAAACGTTTCACAAGTACAAAACGCCATCAACTGCAAAATAATCAAGTATTGTTTGCCCAGTGAAGTTCATAGTGGCAACACGCACATCCTGTTGTTGACACGTGGCCAGTGCTTGCGTGGATCAATGTTCCAGACTATATTTCCCACAAGCATC
The DNA here is from genome assembly GCF_019202785.1 of Penaeus chinensis. NCBI lineage: Eukaryota > Metazoa > Arthropoda > Malacostraca > Decapoda > Penaeidae > Penaeus > Penaeus chinensis. The sequence continues at coordinate 33,658,548 of NC_061824.1, forward strand.
AAGTGCTTTTAAATCGTACTCCATTCTCATTCTCTCTCTCTCTCTCTCTCTCTCTCTCTCTCTCTCTCTCTCTCTCTCTCTCTCTCTCTCTCTCTCTCTCTCTCTCAAGGCTCTGTCTGTCTCTTTGTCTTCCTATCTCTGTCTCTGTCTCTCTCTCTCACTCGTCGCTGTTTGTCTGTCTGTCTCTCTTACTTGCTTGCTCTCTATTTCTTTCTCTCCAGGTATCTGTATGTATTCCCATAACTCCCATATGTGTGCGTATATATACAAAGGGAAGGAGTTCCTGCATATATATATATATATATATATATATATATATATATATAATACACACACACAAAATACATATATGTATATTTGTATATATATGTATACATATGTATATATATGTATATATGTAGGTATATATATGTACATATATGTGTATATATATATATGCAGCTACATATGTGTATGTGTGTGTATGTGTATATATATATATATATATATATTGTGTATATATTTGTATGTGTATATATAACATATATGTACACATACACATACATGTGTGTATATATATATATAGATGTATATACACATGTACACACACATATATACACATATATGTATATATATATGTGTATACACATATCTATATATATGTATATGCATATATATATGTTTATATTTGCATGTATATATATATATGTATACGTATGTATATATGTATATGTATATAGGTCTATATATCTTATGTACGTATATATGTATATATAAGTATATGTATATATAAGTATATATATATATATATTGTATATACACTCATATAAATATATATATACATATACATATACACATATATAAATATACATGCATACACGTATATACACACACATATATTAGCATATATAAACACAATTATACATATACATACATGTATACATATACATACATATATACATACATGTATGTATATGTATGTATATGCATATATATGTATATATGTATATATCTATGTATGTGTATGTATGTGTATGTATGTGTATATATATGTATATATGCATATATGTATATATGTATGGATATATATGTATATACATGTGAGTATATGTATGCATATGTATATACATATATATGTGTGTGTGTGTATGCATGTGAGTATATGTATGCGTGTATATATATTCATATAAATACATATATATACATATATACATATACGTATATACTTATACATAAATATACATATACATTATATGTATGTCTATATATATATATTTATATACACATGTCTAGATATACATTTATATATACATGCCTATATGTATATGTTTATATGCACATGTCTGTAGGTATATACACATGAATATATTATATATATATATATATAAATATATTATATATATGCATATATATTCATATACAATGATTATACAAACCCATGTGAAATCAGGTTAGGATAACATACGATAGATTACAGAATGCTTATCTAAGCTCTGTTAGTTTAAATTCTGGCACAGCTTTTGCTCATTTACGATTCAAGATAATAGGGATTTGACACGTGCTTGCAAGCGGCGGATTCTATGTCCCCATGGCGCAGTGGAAAGCGCGCTGGACTTCTAATCCAGAGGTCGTGGGTTCGAATCCCACTGGGGATGAACCTTCCACTCGGAAGGTTCAACACTTTACGTAAGTTGCGAAGAGAAGGGCAGTTCGTGATGGCTGGTTTCAGCTATTATAAACTGCTCAGTTGCATTGCATGTCGTAATGCTTAAACTGGATGGATGATTGCTGTAATAATTTTTTTCAATATGAAGGTCATCCTTAGAAGAATATGCGATATGTTGATAAACGTAACGAAGAAAAAAGTAAACAAAAGGAAAAAGTAAAAAGGTTAAAAAAAAGAAAGAAAAAGAGGTGCAATCCTAAAGGACCTTTAGCGCGATTGCCACATAATTCAAACGCTTTTTTTTTCTTCTTATCGAAGTTAAAAGTACCGTTTCTTTTCTCTCGTTCTTTTCTCTCTCGTCTTTGTTCAGCTTCAGTTAATTGTTACAATCTACCTCAATTCATCAAGAGATGTTGCAGGAAAGGGGGGGGGAGGTCGATAATGATTATACTCACAAGACGTGACCAACGCTTTGATAAAATGCTACACGTGACTTATGCTTGCGACTCTCCCGTTGCTTGCAAAGGAGAGGGTAGGAACGGGAAAACGCTTAGATTGCAATTATAAAAAATAGATTTTATCCCTTGCCGTCCTTGCTTAATAAGAGTATCATACTGCATTATAGTTAAATCAATTTGAGGTCGCATTTCAACCGTCAAAGCGGGACTAAAAAGCGACATAACGAACATAAAAAAACACAAATATAACATCGAAATTAAAATACAAACGCACTAAACACGACAAAGTAAACACAAGACTCCAATAAGCCAAAGGAATTCTTAACTTTGAACTGCCTTTATCACTCCTTTTTTAAAACAAATATGAGGTATTAGCACAAGAAACAGTACAGGAGAGATCATACCACATCACGCACATCTTAAAGTCAAGAGTATTTAATAACAAAAGGAAGTAACTCTGAAAACTCACCTCGAATATCAACAATACAGAATAATCAATGGAAATTTATCATGAATGAAAGCAGCGCCATCTACTCACGGGGAATTATGAATGAGGTTGTAGAGCGTCCCGCCCGCCAGGTACTCCAGGAGCATGAAAGGTCGTGCAGTGGTCGTACACACGCCCATCATAAGGACGACTCGTGGGTGGTGCAGCTGCTGTAGGAGAGCAGCTTCGGAGCGGAAGTAATTCTTGTCGTCCTGTAGGTGTCATGGAGGTCAAGAGGTCAAGAGGTCAAGCAGTCAAGGGGGGTCAAGGATGTCAGGGTGAGATGAGGTCATGAACTCATTTTTGCCCCTCCAGAGGTCGTTCATGTTTATATATATTAAAAAAAAGGTCGTGAAGAAAGATGGTAAGAAGTCATGTGTTTTATGATCTTGTCCGGATATTTTTTTAAGTCGTCCGTATGTCTCAAAAAAAGGAGAAAAATGTAAGTAATATAACAAACAAACAAAAACACATATTAACAAAAACACAAAGTAAATTGGTAAAAAAACAAAGACAATACTAATGATTACCAGTAATGATAATAACAATGTCAACACACGATCAAAAATAACGAAAAGAAAAACTGAACTTGAACACAACATAAAAGCAAAGTAAAAACAAAATTAA
>NC_061824.1:33676764-33679264 GCF_019202785.1 Penaeus chinensis
ATATACTTATGTATACACATCTATACATAATCATACACATATATACACATATAATACATATACATATTTGTACACTCACACATGTACATGCACCCCCCCCCCCCCCCACCATCATCTAGTCATCTCTATAAACTTAATTTCACTCTCTCGACAGTGTTATCTTCACTTAGGATTTTTAACACTCTGTACCCCTGGTCCTCTGTTTCCGGTTCATACGTTCCTCGAAGACGTGGACAAATAACGTCATTATTTTCATCGGCCATGTGGTCAAAAAGTGAAAAAAAAAAAAAAAAAAAAGAGAAAAAATAAAGAAAGAAAAAGCGCTCAAATCCGCTTGTTGAACAAACAGTATTGTTGATATGAGTGAAGATGATATCATCGTTAGCAAGAAGGGATAATGATAGTGGTGACTATTTAGATATTGTTGTTAGTAATAATACTGATAGTGGTAATAATGATAATGATAGTGGTAATAATAATAATAATAATAATAATAATAATAATAATAATAATAATAATAATAATAATAATGATAATAATAGTGATAACAATGGTAATAATAATCATTATAATTACTATTATTATTATCATTACTGTTATCATTACTTATGTTAGTGATTATGATGACGGTGGTGGTAATAAGGGAACAACAACAATAATGATAAGAATAATAGTATTGATAATGATACCAATAACATCAACAATTTCACTACTGGTAATGATAGTAATAACAATAATGACAATGCCAGTAGTGATCCTAGTTATGACCTGAATATGTTAATGATAGTAAAGAATAGTTAATGATAAAAATAATTACCATAAATAGCAAAAGTGGCCGCGAGTCAAGAATTACATTACTAATCTACTAAGTTACTAAGCTATTAGTAGGCCTACTGATTTATCCAGCAGACCGAGGTGTATTTCAGACGCATCGATATTCCACCGTCTTCCGTGGACAGCACGACGCGGTGATTCCAGATGATATAACATTCAGCACTGTGGTAGCCGTAGTGTGTGGTTGATATCATGTGGTTTCGCGTAACCCTCCACGTACACACTACGGAATCAGGTTGTACTTTGTAAACGTTGCTCCAGATAGCATCAGTATTAGAAAAAGTGAAGCTTTACATTACATCATAATGATCGTAATACTGGTACTAAGAAGTGTGAAATATATATAATAAATAAATGAAAAAATGAATAAATGAATTATAAATATATAAATATATGTGTATATATAAATATATATAAATAGGTATATATAAATATATAAATAGGTATATATAAATATATATAAAGATATACACACACATTTATCTATATATACACATATTTATTTGTATATCTACATTTATAAAATAAGACATTAACGCATGAGATGTTCTCTTTTGACAATAATAACACTATAGGATAAGACACAGCCGCTTACACGCACGAACACTTCATTTAACAGTATATCTATGTTCGTGTGATTGCTTTCAGTGCGGAGAAAAAAATAAATAAAAATAGCATTAGTGCAAAACTGTACACCAGCTTGAACAATGCACAGTGGCTTCCGTTACGAAGATTCTTATAACAGTATATAATCACTGCAAATAGCTAGTTACAGATAACTATGACAGTTTATCGAGACTTTTGCTTTGGTACATGATCGTATCAATATCGTTTCCGTACTCTGGATTAACGGTGTACAAGGTGTTTGGTGTATTCAAGTGTGTGTTTAGCTCTTGATTGTGTTATTTATGGTGATGGTAAAGATAATGATAAAGATAAAGATAACGATGACAACGACCATAGGAAAAAAAACAAAAAAACATTGATATTCAAAAGGATAGTGTAATAATATTGGAATAACTAAATATTAATACTAATATAAATTAAAACGATAATGGTAAAAAAAAATCGTAGTGAGAACTGTAATGATATTTTGACGTTAACGATAACATGCTGGTGATAACAACGACAGCAGTGATCAAAATAAAATGATAACATTACCAAACATAAAAGACAAAACAAATGGCTTAAAAGTGACGACAAAAAATCGCGTCCATCAAAGAAATCACACATACAGAAAATAAATAAATAAATAAACAAAAACTAAAAACTACATATAAATACATAAATAAATTAAATGAACTCTTAAAAAGTCTTAAAGTAAATGCCTTCACAAACTCAAAGCACCCCCCCCCCCCCCTCTCGGCAGCCTCCTATGCTTTCATACAAAAAGAGAGAGAGAGAGAGAGAGAGAGAGAGAGAGAGAGAGAGAGAGAGAGAGAGAGAGGGAGAGAGAGAGGGAGAGAGAGAGAGAGAGAGAGAGAGAGGGAGAGAGAGAGAGAGAGAGAGAGAGAGAGAGAGAGAGAGAGAGAGAGAGAGAGAGAGAGAGAGAGAGAGAGAGAGAGAGAGAGAGAGAGAGAGAGAGAGAATTCAGCGTACCGAAACCTAGGCCTAAAGGAAGTGTCATAAGAGGAACCACAGCCTGGCATACTGACACATCGACGTC
>NC_061824.1:33684264-33686764 GCF_019202785.1 Penaeus chinensis
GGGCGTGGGCGTGGGCGTGGGCGTGGGCGTGTGAGTGTGCGTGTGCGTGTGGGTGTGCGTGTGCGTGTGCGTCTGCGTGTGAGTGTGCATGTGCATGTGCATGTGCATGTGCATGTGCGTGTGTGCGCATGTGTGTTTGTCTTAATATGCATGCATGTTTCTGGCATCACCTTTAATGGCGAAAATTATAGCACGAGTAAATACACGCGCACGTGAAAAACCTGCCACACTGTGAAACACAACGAAAAAAGTGACTGAACCTGGATCCATTGCAAAGCACAAAACAGGCAGACACATTCACCACATAACGTTACTTGCTGTCTCATGCTCTGTGCCTTAACCCCGATTCTCACAGTGTAAAGGAAAACAGCGTCCGTACTGTACAAGGTCGCGCTGTGCGGCCGCTTGCATATTTGTTTTCCTGTCAGAGGTAATTAGGCACGGTTTTTCTTCTCTCTCCTTCTCCTCCTCCTTCTTCTCTCTTTCTTTCTCTGTCTCTGTTTGTCTCTCTGTCTGTCTGCCTCTGTCTCTCTAAATCTATCCAATCCCCCCCCCCCCTCTCTCTATCTCTCTCTGTCTCCTCCCTCTCTCTCTCTCTCTCTCCTCCCCCCCCTCTCTCTCTCTCTCTCTCTCTCTCTCTCTCTCTCTCTCTCTCTCTCTCCTCCCTCTCTCTCTCTCTCTCTCCTCCCTCTCTATCTCTCTCTCTCCTCCCTCTCTCTATCTCTCTCTCTCCTCTCCCTCTCTCTCTCTCTTTCCTCTCTCTCTCTCTCTCTCCCCTCTCTCTCTCTCTCTCCTCCCTCTCTCTCTCTCTCTCCTCTCTATCTCTCTCCCCTCTCTCTCTCTCTCTCCTCCCTCTCTCTCCTCTCCCTCTCCCTCCCCCTCTCCCCTACCCTCTTTTTATTACTGTTTGTAATACTAGGAACCGTTCATTTAATAACGGCCTGGAGTATGTTTTGCACTGATCGTTAGCGGGGGGATCTTAAGTATGGCACTTGTACAGTTTACGGTTAGTTTACTCTAGATGTGTATGTAAACTTGGTTAATATGTTCACTGATTACACCTCTTGTTTTATTCGTTTATTTCTTTTTCTTTTTTTTACAAACGAGATAAAGGGGTTAAGGGTAAAAGCGAGAGGATGATTATCAATTTAGATGTAATACCTGTTTGATAAGGAGTGATAAATTGATTTAATACATAGAAATGCTGAGATAACGGCTGAAATTGAATACATGTACGTGAATGGTTATATATATTAGTATTTATAATGTGTGTGTATGTATCTATATATTCATACCCGCCAGCTGTCCATTTATTTGACGGATAGATAGATCGATAGTCTGATAGCCAGGTAGTGAAAAAATGCTTTCGTGGCAAAATCATGCGTCAGTCAAGCAAAATAAGATAAATAAGTAAACACTTTTTCGCCAAAACAAAAGTCATCATCAATAAATTATCATTTCTGGGCAACTTAAAAGAAAGCGGCCGGTGCTTGATACCATCATAATAACATAATTATCTATTTTATTCAGTTATTTCTCTTTTCTTCTATTTACAGTCACTTTTTCCAGTGCTTAATTTGCATACGGAGAGCTATTTCTAATATCAAGTCATTTTCTTTCTCCTTTGCGGTGAAAAAATGCTTTCGTGGCAAAATCATGCGTCAGTCAAGCAAAATAAGATAAATAAGTAAACACTTTTTCGCCAAAACAAAAGTCATCATCAATAAATTATCATTTCTGGGCAACTTAAAAGAAAGCGGCCGGTGCTTGATACCATCATAATAACATAATTATCTATTTTATTCAGTTATTTCTCTTTTCTTCTATTTACAGTCACTTTTTCCAGTGCTTAATTTGCATACGGAGAGCTATTTCTAATATCAAGTCATTTTCTTTCTCCTTTGCGGTGAAAAAATGCTTTCGTGGCAAAATCATGCGTCAGTCAAGCAAAATAAGATAAATAAGTAAACACTTTTTCGCCAAAACAAAAGTCATCATCAATAAATTATCATTTCTGGGCAACTTAAAAGAAAGCGGCCGGTGCTTGATACCATCATAATAACATAATTATCTATTTTATTCAGTTATTTCTCTTTTCTTCTATTTACAGTCACTTTTTCCAGTGCTTAATTTGCATACGGAGAGCTATTTCTAATATCAAGTCATTTTCTTTCTCCTTTGCGGTGTTTAATTTGCGGATAGAGTTTTAATTGTGATTTATATCAAGGAGCAAAAAATATCTCGGTAACTAGCTTTCACTTAAGGCTTGGAAGATTTTGCAGTGCTCTTGCGGTCCACGTTTTCTTTCTTCCGTTTTCTTTTAAGAAGACGAGCTATATAGAATTTGTTAAGTACAAGCAAGGACTAGCAAGGAGTTGAAATCGGTTATAAAAATAAAAAATAATATATGTTGATTTTTTTAATTTTCCAGACAGTAACGACTCTTAAAAAAGTGACTGATAATTTTATGTTTTGAGATGTGTATAATTATAATGTGATG
>NC_061824.1:33696764-33716764 GCF_019202785.1 Penaeus chinensis
TGATCACGACCACCGGCCGTTACGCAAATAAGAATCTATGCGCATTTGTTTTCCATTCCCCCCCCCCCCCCCCCAGATCGGACAGCTCAAGAATTTGCCATCCACGTATATCCATAGACACTGAACTAAGCAGAAATTTGATACTAATGGTAGTCTTAATAATGGATCCGGTGATCATAAATCACAAAGGAATAATTTACTGGACGGGCTCTTCACAGTCCATATGTTTAGGTCAAGCTTTCGACAACAACGTCACCCTCGTCCGCCATTTTGGATCACGAGACCAAGATGGCGTCTTGGCACGCACCGTCAACGAGCTGTCATATATGGGAAATATTACAGTAACATTCCTTTTTTTTTTTTTTTTTGAATGGAGATCTAAGAAGGAGCATTATTGACGGTGATGATCGCATACCCGTCGTGGTAATAGGTGAAGTGTTCGTAAGTTCACGATGATGACGATGACTTTTAAATTCTGATCATGACTTCGGCTATGACCGGAAACCGAAGGCGAGGAGTGATATTCTGCGTGACCGGCTGAGCGGAACTGATCTTGTGTTGCGGAATTTAAAATGATGTTCGGAGGAGGGGGTGGGAGGGGTAATAGTTTTATGTTCGAAAAAAAAGAAAAATATATATATGCGTTCACGAAGTTGGATGAATAAATTAATTGAGGAGGCGAATTCGTATGTTGGGCGATCAATGTGTACATGATGTAGATTTTTACATATAATTAAACACAGATACTCTCGCACTTACCAACACACACACACACACACATATACACATACACATACACAGACACATACACATTCTCTCTCTCTCCCTCTCTGTCTCTTCCACACACACACACAAACACAAACACCCACACAAACACACACACACACAGAAACACACACACACACGCACACACACACTCATTCTCTCTCTCTCTCCCTCTCTGTCTCTTCCACACACACACACAAACACAAACACCCACACAAACACACACACACACACGCACACACACACTCATTCTCTCTCTCTCTCCCTCTCTGTCTCTTCCACACACACACACACACACACACACACACACACACACACACACACACACACACACACACACACTCATTCTCTCTCTCTCCCTCTCAGTCTCTTCCACACACACACACATACACACACTCTCTCTCTCTCTCTCTCTCTCTCTCTCTCTCTCTCTCTCTCTCTCTCTCTCTCTCTCTCTCTCTCTCTCTCATGTAGGTGGTCAGTCAACGTCACTTTAAAATATCTCATTCTGATTTCTTGTTACGCAGACAATTTTTTTTCAATCTTTACTCACCCGTCTTTCACAGCTCATCTCCTTGTGTGGGAATATTTCTTTTTTATTACCTTCATCTGTCTCTAAAAATACTTGTTCATTACGTAACTCGGGTCTTTACGTTGCAGTTAACCTTGCCCTTCAGTTCCCTCGTTTTTTTCTTTCTTTCTTGCTTTCTTGTTTATTTTCCCTTCTTCGTTTGCCTCTTCCTTTTCCAGTTCATAAAAAACTAAAGAAAAACAAAATAAAAATGTAAAATGAGATTTATAATATTGATAATAATAAAATAAAACGTATAAAAAAATGAAATGAAAATAATAAATTACACTAAAAATAGAATGAAAAATGAAATAAAATATAAAGAAAAGAAGAAAAAAAAAAAAACTTTCTTCCCTTGACTCTGACGTACAAACGTACTTTTCTCTCTCCCTGAATTTGACTGAATAGGCCCTCTTCTGTCCGTGACTTTGACTACAAGGGAACTTATGACAGAAGAATAAGGCCCATGGTCCTCCCACTAGCCTTCTTGTGTATTTGTTCATGTGCGTGTGTGTGTGCATGTGCGTGCGCGCGCGCGCGCGTGTGTGCGTTCTCGCGGGCTTGCTACTGACCTGCGTTGTATACCCTTATGTGTGTATGTGTGTCACAAGCGTAAATATCGGGTTCTCTCTCACCATTACGCAAGGCCCCCATATCAGCTTTGCGTTAGCACGTCCCCCGCGAAGTAAGTGACCAGCGCACACGGCAAAAAGCAAGTGATAATGACAAGCGAGCGAGGAGGGTAACGGACCGCGTTGGATCGGTGGGTGGTGGGGACTCGTGACGGGGGGGGGGGGGGGTCAAGCTCACCCTCGCCATATGGTGTCGTGAACCCCCACCTACTCCCCCAGCCCACTCCCTCCCCTCCCCTTCTCTTCTCTTCGCTTGTTTTCTCTTCTCACACATTCTCTCTGTCTGTCTGTCTATCTTTCTCCTCCTTGTCCCTCTCTTTTTTCCTGATTTTTTTTCTCTTGTTTCTTCCCTTTCCCTTTCTCTGTGTGATTAGATGTCTCTCTGTCTTTGTTTCTCTTCCTCTTCTCTTTCCTCTCTCTCTCCGTAATCATCGGTCTCTTTGTCTCCCCCCCCCTCTCTCTCTCTCGCTCTCTCTCGCTCTCTCTCTCTCCCCACCCCTCTCTCCTTCTGCAATTCTGTCTCTCTTCTCTCCTTCATACACACACACACTCTTCTATCTCTCTCTCTCATATATATATGTATATATATATATACATTATATAACATCAATATCAATCTATCCACATTCTCTCTCTCTCTTTCCGTCTTATTTTCTCTCTTCACTTGCATTCCCTCTTGCTTTGTTTTACTGCTTACATTTCTCTCCAATTCGTCAATGTGCTCTTATAAACATAAAAAAAAGTTTAGTTATTCATTCTTAATAATGACAAGCACTTGCTATTCCATGCCGTTAATAGGAATGAAAGTTTAATAACAATAAGAGTAAAAGAAAACGGAGAATACATTTTGTGTTAAAAGTATTTGGTTGTAAGAGTTATAACTACAAATGTTTCTTTTTGTTTATCGCATAAAACTTTTTTTGTTTTTTTGTTTTTTACTCCAGGAAATGCAATATAATTTGGGCAGTTCCCAACATTTTTATTCGTTACCATTATCATCACCGTTGTTATAATAAATATTCTTAGTCTCCTTCTTATTTTCATATGATTTACGGAGTTCAAAATGTTCATCACAAATTCCGTGTTCATAAAACGGTAAAAAAGCAAAACATATATATTTTTCATCTTAACCACATCTCAAACATAAAAAGAATATTCGCGTATAATAAACAGTCTCAAATCATGTAATTAATTCTATGAAATCCTCCTTATTTTTTATATATTCATTTTTTGGGTCACCTTAATCCTCACTAATACTTTCAGTTTGTAAAGCACAATGTCACGTCTCCTTTTCACTCTTTTTCCCTACGACAGATAATTCAAAAGCGTAAAGAAATTGGGTCTCTTAACGACACTTTTACTTAAAAAAAAAAAGTTATCTTTATATTTTCTAATCATGATCATCCTCATTTTCGAGAGCAATGCTTTTGTTATACTCATTGTTAATTAGAATTATGGTTTATATCCCTTTTCTGTATTTTTATTACTGCCTCTACAATTAAGTAACCGTAGTACAACTATTTAAGTTACTATCATTATTATTTTTAATATTAATAATTGTTATTTAGTATGGTTACCACTATTATTACCAAAATCATCAAAATTATAATTTTTTTCATTATTGTTTTCATTATCATAATTATTATTTGTAATAGTTTTGGCAGTAGTATCATCATTAGTAGTAGTTTTAGTATCAGTATTATTATTAAGGATTTTAGTATTAGTATCATTATCATTAATCATCATCATTATCATTTTTAATCATCATTATTATCGTTTACTCTATCGTCAACTATTCAACAGTATCTTTGCCCCATAAAAATAAATAAATGCACAAAAGAAAAGAAAATCTATTAGATACCCTCCTAAAATCTATTCTTGCAAACACGCACACAACCACACATGCACTTAATGCTAGTCTAAATTCTAATGATAATTAAACATTTGAGGTTCCCAATTTTTCTGGTTAATCATCGGAGGACCAATTCCATAGTTTGGGAATTAACCAGCAATCCAGTTACTATGCGTATATAAACAAACAAACAAACAAGTGAATAATGAATATACAGAAAATGATAATGATGTGGGGTTATGCATAAGTAAGGCCTATAGTGAATAAGCACTGGCAGAAAATCAGAAAGCACAGGCTGGGAACCCTTAGGTAGATGTGTGTGAATACCTATACTGTACGAAGAAAAAAAACATGCAATTAGATAAGTCAATTTATGAAATTTATATTGTGTCTAATGTTAGCTATTTAACTATGTGAAGAAGCAAATAAATAAAGTTAAGCGTCTCACTCAGAGCACAGACTCGTGTGTATGCGTATGTATATGTATATTTAGATATATAATTCTTATTTATCTTTATTTAGTTATTTTTATTTAAATATATGTGTAAATGCGCGCACAATGACAAAACAATAACGATAAAGATAATATTGAATTTCATGATAATGATTGCAGTAATTTGATTCGCCGCAGCCATACTTCAGTTGTTTGAAAATAAACCAAAAATATGAGTAAAGTTCGAGAAAAGAATAATTATCATGCTTTTGGAAGCCCAAGTAATCCATAAGTAGTACTGAGCTTGTGTCTAAAATCCGTAATTTACAGGATTATGTAACTTTTTTTTTCATTCACCTATAATGCGAGGAAGTAAAATGAGAGAAACTGATATTTTTTTCTAATGTCTATAACCAAAATCGGAATTTCATTCAATATTTTCCGAGCCTGCAATTCTCTGCATAAAATCCCGTTTTCTCCCACACTGTCACGGAGGTAACGGTGACTATTCCATAATTCTTTTTAAAATAATTGTAACGAAAATCATTCAAGAAACTGTTACGTTATTCATCCAATCAAGCAAACACATAAACAAAATTACACAGTGTTTTGTATATCATGAAAACATTGAACTACATTATTAAAACTTACATACTCAATATCCCATTACATCAAGCAACCCATGCCTCTAAAGATTACAAATATTTAATTCACATTAAGAACAATTATGATCATCGTTAATGAAATCCCCAACACATTACACAAATAATGACAATACTAATAACGGTCATGGAATTATTAAATGTAAACTCGACTATCAAGGCTAGCTCTAATATGGGTTGTAATGTCTTCTGTTAAAACTGTCATCCGTTCTTCGACCGAGCAGATGGCAAATGAAGAAAAAAAATATACTATGTTACACGGCTTCAGCAAGTATGTTTAATCACGTTCCCACCACATCATTGAATTTCTTGAGATGGTTACATGCATTTTTGTCTCTCTCTCTCTTGGAGTCTTGAATCTCACTCTCTCTGTCTGTCTTTCTCTTTTTGGCATTTTCTATTATCTCTCTCTCTCTCTCTCAATATATATATAAATATATATATATATATATATATATATATATATATATGGATAAATAAAAAAAAAATAATATCAATATAAATTAATAAATAAAGAATTATATATATATACATATATATATGGTGTTTCCCTGGTTATTATGTCTGTATACTCCTACTTCTCTCTCTTCTTCCCCCCTCTACCATTCTACCCTTTCCTTACTCCTTCCCCCCTCCCTAACCCTACCCACCCCCACCAACCCAGCCCAAAAAACGAGACCAAACATCAAAGAAATTAATAACACCGTCACTCCCCTACAGCGCCACAACACAGCTTAAGGTTTTCGGTGGTATTACAAAGCGACTAACTCACGCCGATTATGAAAATGCTGGAGCGTCGGAGGGTAAATAATTCTATGACACGTTTGACGCAGCTGGAATGTCATCAAGGCAGATTTTTCGTTGTTGTTTTTGTTTTTTATTTGTTGTTGTTGGTGGAGGTGGTGGTGTTTTCGTGTTACTGATATATTTTGCAACCAATGCATTGCCACGTGATCGGGTAAAGGTTAGGAAATGTGTTTACTATACTGATAAGCAGTCATGATAATAACAATGCATATGCACGCACACACGCACACACGTACACACACACACACACAAAAAATATACACATCACAAAGGAAAAAGCAAACACACATCCTCCTAAATTTTGCATGCACCGTAAAAATCAAACCCCCAACCTATGTTGAATCACTCATAAACACGAACAAATTAAGCGTTTCTTCCCGGTAGGCCTTGTGTGAAAAAAAACCCGCGTGTGTGTGTCACCAGGGCAGCCAAACCACAGCCCTTGAACGCCATTTATTGACGTGGTATCGCGCGGTGCCAACAGATGGTGTTAACTTCCTCGCTAAGGCTTGTTGAGGGTTTTTGCTTTGTTATTATATGAAAAAAAAAAAAAAAAAAAAAAAAAAAAAACAAGGGTGTAGGGAATTAAACTAAAGTTTGTCGGATATACGCGTAAAAGGATGCTTGTGTTGATATATTATGAGAGTCGTCCTTTTTTCAAGTAAATCTATTAAGTGCAAATAGACTCGAAACTCAAGAATCCTCACTGACTATCATCGATACTGACCTACACGAAAGGTAGACATTAACGAGTCTCCACATCACCCTTTCCCTCTTTAATAAACAAACACACACACACACACACACACATAAAAATACACTAAGGGCAATACATCCGTTGTTGAATCGCTTATCCGGACACTATAATAGCGATGATTGCTTCCGCTTTACAGCTTACTTCTCAGCGCCGGTCAGCTGACTCCGCGAAAGAGTTTTTTTCTTTTCTTCACACATCGGCTCTCGGCTTTGATGTGTGAAAACGATTAAATCTGTGTTTATCATTGTGTCACCATGGGGATTTTTTTTTGTCATTACGTTTATGGAATTTCTCTCATTCCAACTCTATATCCCTCTCTATTTCCCTCCCTCCTGATATATATGTGTGTGTATACACATATGTATATACATGTGTATATACATATGTATATATGTGTATATACATATGTATTATATATGTGTATCTATATATGTACATATACATGTGTATATACATATGTATATATATATGTGTATATGTATATATATGTACATATACATGTATATATTATATATGTATATACATGTATATATCATATATGTATATACATGTAAGTGTATATATACAGTATGTTTACATATACATGTGTATATATGTATATATATATGCTTATATGTTTATAGAAGAGTATATATGTATATATAAATGTGCGTGTATATCTATATATTTATATGTACATATGTATATATAAATGTGCGTGTATATCTATATATCTATATGTACATATATGTATATATATCTGTATATATGTGTTATGGATGTATATAGAGGTACATATGTATGTGTATGTATATGTGTACATATAGTATGAATATGTATATATATTGCGTATGTATATGCGTATATATAGTGTGTATATATATGAGTATATAGTGTGTATGTGTATATAAATGTATATGTACATGTATATCTATATATGTATATATATGCGTATTTATATGCATATATATACATACATATACATATATATACATATGTATACACATATATGTATATATCTACACACAATATGCATATATATATATGTATTACTATATATATGTTTATGTATATATTTATATAACTTCCGTATTTTGTGTTCGCTACGGGAAAATTCCCCACCAGTTCCCCTATCAGCAGTCATTTTTTGTCTTTCCATCTTCCAAATGGCCTCTATTTCGATGTCTGTCTCGAGGTTACAATTCTTTCGGCCCAACGAATCATCGCGAGAGAGAGAGAAAGGGAGAGGGGAGGAGGGAGGAGGAAGGGAGAACGAGGGGGTGTGAGAGAAAGAGAGAATAGGAGAGAGGGGGAAGGAGGGAGAGAGAGAGAGAGGGAGAGGGAAGGAAGGAGAGAGAAGGAGAGGGAAGGAAGGAGAGAGAAGGAGAGGGAAGGAAGGAGAGGGTGAGGGAGGGAGAGGGAGAGAGAGCGAGAGCGAGAGATACATAAACAGACAGACAGACAGAAAGATAAAGGGAAGCCACATGATAAAAACCCGAAATAACCACTTGCAACCCAACAGGCACCTAGAAAGCTACTTTTATCAACCTTGCAACACGGAACTCTACTTCGCGTGCCGCCCACATATCAACCTAACATAAAACAAGATGGCAAGGTACCAAAGTAGAAAACCTAAAATCAACGTGGGTAACAACACGATTCGCATCTCATCTTGCATGCAACAGCTGATTTTCGTGATCTCAGGCGATGCACCGTGGATCATGTGGGCCAAAAAGAGAGTTTTAGGAGAGAAATGTCTGATAATTGAGATAATTTGCTAGTACTACTACTACTACTACTACTACTGCTGCAATTACTAGAAATACTACGGCTACAATTTCTTCTAGTACTGATCCAATTATTACTACTACTGATGATACAATTACTAATATTACTATGGCTACAATTACTACTACTTGTACTTTTAGTACAACTGCCGCCATTACTGTTACTTCCATCAAGCAATACTAATACAACTACCTTTACTATCACTTCTACTGAAACCAATACAACAACAGTACTACTTCTATTACAACTACTACCATCATTATTAAATGAACACTACTCATCACAGCTCTTCCGTAGGCCTACACACATCCACTGGCTCCCTCGTGCTGACCGGGGGGGAAGGTAATTATGTTACGGTTGCTGTGAGAAATTTTCTAGGTTACAAGAGGCGTCGAGGGGCGTGTAGAGTGGGGTGGGGGCGTGTGGGGAGGGGTGGGGGGGTTGAGGGGAGGGGTACGGTCGAGAGAACGTGCCATGTAATATGCTACTTAATAGGCGTTCGTACGATTTAAAAAGAATGGTCTTGTTAATGCTTGAGACAATCAAGAGTATCGTTCCTTTGTGTTTTTACTGATGTTACTGTTGTCATTATTGTTTTTTTTTTTCTCTTAGTACTGTTACTGCTACTATTACTGCCGCTACTGCTGTTGTTGATGGTGGTACTACTACTACTGCAACTACTCTAACTACAAATGCTTCTACTGTTACTCCTACAACTACAACTACTGCTACTGCTTCTGTTACTACTACCGCTACCACTATTACTACCACCACTACTACTGCTACCACTACTATCACTACCACTACAACTAGTACTACTACTAATACTGCTACTTCGAGAATTACCTAAACTAAAACTACTAACACAATTCCACGATGTTACGAGGACAACAGATATTACTATGAATGTTACCATAAACATCTACTATTGCTATTGCTATTTCTACAGACACCGTTACCTCCGCCACTATCAGGGCTGGTGCTATTCACCTACTCTTGCCACGACTACTGCTATTTCTATTTTTACCACTACCGGCTCTTACTACTGGCACTATTACTAGTATTGATATCTCAGTCACCATCACCACCACTGTCTCTTCCCCTCTTTCTATCTTCTATCAATATTTTTTTTTGCCTATTCTACCACTTTTATTATCATAATACACGTGTTTTACAACTACAGCTACAACAACAACAACAGTTATAACATCCAAATTATTACTAGTACACCTAATGTTATCACTAGTTTACCTTCAGCCGCTACAATTACATCTTTCACAATAATAACACTATATATACTGCTAATATTAACAACAAAAACAAATTATGTTACTACAAATACTATAAAAAACAATGATTACACATCCCTATCTTGTAACGATTACACATACCTATCTTATAACGATTGCGATTATAGTCAACTTACTGCTGACTGTAACAACTACTGTAGTTGGTTTTTTTTTTTAAGACATTTACTACAGCTGTTAACGTTACTACGACTATTGTTACTACAACTACAACTACTACTATTACTACAACTACTACTATTACTACAACTACTACTATTACTACAACTATTATTACTACAGCTACTTGTATTACAACTACTGTTATTACTACAACTACTACTATTACTGCTGCCCTTACTACCGCGAACTACTCCCATCCTTGCTAATACCATCATAATATTATCCACAATGAAGACCTACCAATCTACTACATGAAAACATCAGTAAATTAAATTAACGTGCGAACAAAAATAAACTGGACGAAGAATAGATATCTATTTCGCTCGAATATCTAACCAGAGATTGGGAACTCAGCATGTGAGGTTGGGTGCAACATATGGCAACATATAGGCGGTTGCTGGAATTAAATGGAGGCTCGCAGGTGACAGAAAACCATAATTTTGAATGATCATTGTTCTTAATAACGTCATAGAGAAATATTGTAGCATGACGCGACCGAGAATCATTGTAGATAGGGTGTTTTTATGATTTATAGTTATGAATGGTTGAGTCTGTTAGCGTAGTATTGTTATTGTTTTTAAATGTGAATTGAGTAGGTTTGTTTTAAAGTTTGATTTTACTTGTTCTTGTGAATTAGTCTCCCCCCCCCTCTCTCTCTCTCTCTCTCTCTCTCTCTCTCTCTCTCTCTCTCTCTCTCTTCCTTAAACTCTTACTTTGCCAATTCCAATTTTAATATGTCTTGTATATTCATATAATTATCTCATCCCTAATCTACCTTTTATTAAACATAACATATTTGTTTTCAGATGTCAACACTGTGCCCGATATTCCTGCTTGACAGATAATATTGGCCTCTGTTATCACCTTATCATGATGAATATGCTGCATGTGCTTGAATATGTCTTTTTGTATATTCTTTATGTCCTTTTCATATACATCTTCTCATATATCTATCTACCAATCTATGTCTATCTATTTATATCTACCAGATGCAGATCCCCGAAAGCAGAGTCCGGCTCCTACATACACACACAAACACAAACACACATACACACACACACACAAACACACACACACACACGCACACACACAAACACACACACACGCACACACACACACACACACCGACAGATGGCTCTCCCTGTGCTCACGGCATCGCACTCTTTACCCAGATTTCCGGACACGGCGCACGTGCAGAGGAACACGCATGCGATTACGTGCATTCGTTCCACAGAAGATGGAAATGCGAGGATACGAACTTGCACATAAACATGACATGATCATAGTCTTTGTTACGTATAGATAGAGCAAAGGCAGACATATATATGCGTCAAGATAGCTAGATAGGTAGCTGGAAATATAGATTCACTGAAAAATTTATGTGGTGTAGTATATGTGCTAAAGTATTGTGGCGAAAAGGGTAAAAAGGAGTTAATGATTTGGGTAAGTGGACACAAGGGGATTTGGCCTCAGTCTCCGCCTCCTAAGCCCCCCCCCCTCCCCCCCACCACACACACACACGACACTAGATGTGTGTATATATATAGTATATATTTATAGTATATATATAGTATAGATATATAGAATATATTTATAGTATATATATAGTATAAATATATAGAATATATTTATAGTATATATATAGTATAAATATATAGTATATATTTATACTATATCTATAGTATAAATATATAGTATATATATAGTATATATTTATAGTATATATATAGTATAAATATATAGTATATATTTATACTATATCTATAGTATAAATATATAGTATATATATAGTATATATTTATAGTATATATATAGTATAAATATACAGTATATATTTATAGTACATATATAGTATAAATATATAGTATATATTTATAGTATATATAGTATAAATATATAATATATATTTATAGTATATGTATAGTATAAATATATAGTATATATTTATAGTATATATAATGTATTAATATATAATATAAGTTTATGGTATATATATAGTATATATTTATAGTATATATATAGTATAAATATATAGTATTTATATAGTATACATATGTAGTATATATATATATAGTATATATATATAGTATGTATATAGTATATATATAGTGTGTATATATATAACATATATAATTTATATATAGTGTGTATATATATAGTATATATATAGTATATATATAGTATATATATAGTATATATATAGTATATATATACTAGTATATATATAGTATATATATAGTTTTTATATAGGATATATATAGTACATATATTGTTTTTATATAGTATATATAGTATATATATAGTATATATATAATATATATAGTATATATATAATATATATAGTATATATATAATATATATAGTATATATATAATATATATAGTATATATATAATATATATAGTATATATATAATATATATAGTATATATATAATATATATAGTATATATATAATATATATAGTATATATATAATATATATAGTATATATAGTATATATATATAGTATATATAGTATATATATAGTATATATAGTATATATATATTTTTTATATAGTATATATATAGTACATATATAGATTTTATATAGTATATATAGTTTATATAGAATATATAGTTTATATAGTATATATATAGTATATATATAGTATATATATAGTATATATATAGTATATATATAGTATATATATAGTATATATATAGTATATATATAGTATATATATAGTATATATATATAGTGTGTATATATATAGTATATACATATATAGTGTATATATAATATAGTATATACATATATAGTGTGTATATATATAAAGTATATATATATAATATATATATATAATATATATATAGTATATATATAATATATATATAGTATATATATAGTATATATATACTATATATATACTCTATATATAGTATATATATAGAATATATATACTATATATATAATATATATATATAGTATGTTTATATATATATAGTAAGTATATATATATATAGTATATATATAGTATATATATAGTATATATATAGTAAGTATATATATATATTTATATAGTATGCATATATATATAGTATGTATATATATAGTATGTATATATATAGTATGTATATATATTATGTATATATATATATAGTATGTATATATATATTATGTATATATATATAGTATGTGAATATATAATATGTGAATATACAGTATGTGTATATATAGTATGTGTATATATAGTATGTGTACATATAGTATGTGTATATATAGTAAGTGTATATATAGTAAGTGTACATACAGTATGTATATATAGTATATATATAGTATATATATAGTATATATATAGTATATATATAGTATATATATAGATTATATATAGATTATATATAGTATATATATAGTATATATATAGTATATATATAGTATATATATAGTATATATATATAGTATATATATAGTATATATAGTATATATATACTATATATAGTATATATATAGTATATATAAATATATATAGCATACATATATAGTATATATATAGTAGGTATATAGTATATATATATAGTATATATATAGTATATATATTGTATATATATAGTATATATATGGTATATATAGTATATATATAGAGTATATATATAGAGTATATGTATAGTATATATATAGAGTATATATATATAGTATTTATATATATATAGTATATATATACTATTTATATATATAGTATATATATATAGTCTGTATATATAGTTTATATATATATATATAGTATATAAATATATATATAGTATATATATAGTATATATAGTATATATATATATATATAGTATATATATAGTATATATATATAGTATATATATATAGTATATATATATAGTATATATATAGTATATATATAGTATATATATAGTATATATATAGTATATATATAGTATATATATAGTATATATATAGTATATATATAGTATATATATATATATATAGTATATATATAGTATATATATAGTATATATATAGTATATATATAGATATAAATATATATATAGTATATATATATTTATATATAGTATATATATAGTATATATATAGTATATATATAGTATATATATAGTATAATATATATATATAGTATATATATATAGTATATATATAGTATATATATAGTATATATATAGTATATATATAGTATATATTAGTATATATATATAGTATATATATATATAGTATTATATAGTATATATATAGTATATATATATTATATAGTAGTATATATATAGTATATATATAGATATATATATATGTATATTAGTATATATATATATATATATATATAGTAGTATATATATATATATATATATTTATATATATAGTAAGTATATACTATATATACTATAGTATATATAGTATATATTTATATATATATATACTATATAGTATATAGTATGTATATATATATATGTATATATTTATATATATATATATAGTATGTATATATACCTATATATATATAGTTTATATGTATACTATATATATAAACTATATATATAGTATATAGTATATATATGTGTGTATATATATATATATATATATATATATAGAGAGAGAGAGAGAGAGAGAGAGAGAGAGAGAGAGAGAGAGAGAGAGAGAGAGAGAGCACACGCTCTCATAATCACACGCATGCCAGCTTAAGGTGCTTATTTAATCGAGGTTACCAGGGGGGAATACATTAGGACATCTGTCACGCGTATTCATGGGCCTCTCTCTCCCAGTTTAACATATATAGGCTAATGGCACAATGATCTTCCCAAGATTGTGAATATTTTGGGGGTGAAATGTAGAGCGTTTTAATACTCTTACTTTATTTAGAGAGTTTAAAAGGGAATAAGCATCTGGTGAGGGTGAGAAAGGGGGGGTGGGAGGGGTGAGGAGAGTGAATCGGTCCAAAGTTACATAAAATAAAAGCCTAAATACAAGAAATCAAAAATAATGGAGAGCTTAATTCCTTCCACACGAGATAGGCAAAGACGAGAGAGATAGAAACAATAAACAAAAATAAACAAAAGAAAAACAAACAATTCTAAAATGAAATCAACAAAGCTATAATTGAAGATAGGGAAACACACAAGATTTTTGACAAGGCAAATTAGCTTCATCATGTGAAAAAGAAAGAAAGAAAAAAAAATTCTGACTGACACAACACAAACACAACGTAAAAATATAAGATGTTTACAGTGAGAATTCATTTTTTTTATTGAAAGAATTTATACGGGTTTCCATGCTACCAAATAAACATTCATGCGACTGACCGAAAGGAATTCACGGTCATTCCTTCAATTAAACGATATTTTAAAGTGCGCATGACATGGGAAATGTATGTGCATACACTTATATAGGCCTATAACAATATACCTTTTTCTGTTGCACTTTTGAGACTAAGAATAGCCACTCTATCATGAAAGCTTTCGGCTATAACTGAAATTAAAGTTCATTCTAGCAAAAGTTTGGGATGAAAATAAGAGAAGAAAAGAAATAATCTCATTCAAGTGCTGTGATAGTGCTGCCACCTGTCGGCCATCGCGTGACTTATTAGCATTACTTGTTTGCTATCAAATATCTAAAGTACAATGCGTATTTGCTTATGCAAATATAGAATAACAGGCGGTTATATAATATGTAAATTTACTCACCCACCCACGAACAAACCTGCATGCATAAGTATGCACACACACACACACACACACACACACACACACACACACACACACACACACTACTACTACTAATACTGTGGTGTGTGTGTGTGTGTGTGTGTGTGTGTGTGTGTGTGTGTGTGTGTGTGTCTGTGTGTGTGTCTGTGTGTGTGTCTGTGTGTGTGTCTGTGTGTGTGCATGCGTGTGTGTGTGCATGCGTGCGTGCGTGCGTGTGTGCATGTGTGCATGCATGCATACGGGCGCGCGCGCGCGAACGCGGACGATTATGTTCGAACTGTCAGTTCCGACTCCTGCGCCCCTTACAAGGTTTCGGAACCAAGAATCGAAACTTTCGGTTCACAATCTATTCACTCTTATTTATACTTAGCATGTGGCAGCGCTAACCGTAACCTTTTCCCCCACATATCTTAGCAGTTGAAGATTATATATTATATGCATTTTACCTGTTATCCACCATAAAGTCAAGTTGACTTGACTTTATGATCTGCTCACGATACGGTTATGGTCATTAGAGTCAGATTTAAGTATATACTAATTTCATCATCATTCTTGTTTGTGTTGTTGTCAATGTCAACATTATTACCACCACCATCACCGCCATCACCATCACCATCACCATCATCACCACCACCATCACCATCACCACCACCATCATCTTCATCACCTTCATCATCATCACCATCATCATCATCACCAGCTTTACCACAATAATCATCTTAATTACTAGTTTCATCAATATTTCTAAACATTATTGCTATCATCGTTTAAAAAACAGCCGCGTTTATTTGATCACTATTTCCATGGTATTGAAATCACAAGAACCTCCATTATATCTTACAGATACATATGTATTTAAACTACAAACAGACAAATAAATAAATAAAAGAAGTGTAAATGAACACGCACTATACACAATACACACACACACAAAACAGAACAAAAGCAAATAAAAGAAAGCATTGATGAAAACCTATTTGAACCTCACACGCACACCACCTGACAAACTCCACAAAAATGCACTTCGAGAACATTATTCAGAATCCAAAGAAGGTCAACAACAAGAGCCAGGTCCTTAACACATTTAACACATCAGAGATCATAAACGTCGCATGTAAACAGCGCAAACGACCGCCTAACCCGAACACCTTGTTAAATACAGAGAATACAGAATAGCAGTTCGGTCGTGTGTGTGTTTTGCGTGGGCCAGTGTTACTGGGTAATGGTAACTGTTCGGTGTTTTGTATTTTGGAAAGTTGCTTTGTGATTTTTTTTGTTATTATTATTATTATTATTATTATTTTTAAAGGTGGGTCAAAGGGTTGTTATTGTTATTTTCTGTTTATTTATTTGTGTATCCGTTTATTTATTCATTGATTTGAGAGTGTGTGTCTGTGTGTGTGTCTGCCTGTATTTGTTTGTGTCTGTCTGTCCATAAACGCTCTATTCTAAGCCATTATAGAATAATTCTGCGGTAAAATGTAAAAGCCGATATTCGGATGTTCCGTATCAAAAATATCTTTAGTTCTCAAATAGTCCACCAAAAAAAAAAAAAAAAAAAATATCATACATATACTCAAACACACACACACACAGACACACACACACACACACACACACACATCTATGTTTATAAATATATATATATAAATATGACTTTATAGTCATGTATATGTGTGCATATATGTATATGTGTACATATATAATGATATACAATAATACACACGTGCATTTGTGTATTACACAATGCGCAGAAAATACAAAAATACTACGCTCTAAACAAGAAAAAAAAATCCAAACATTAAATACAAAACACTGAACAGCCCATCCCTTAGTTAGAAAGTTAGAATCACAATATAAACCTAGTGCTAGAAAGTCCGGAGAAAATCTTAATAACAGAGCTGGCTTTTTAGCGGTTCGGTCTCTCCACTGCAACGGGAAAATAATGATAATCGTCAGCTGATTTCATGATAGATATACGAAAGGCAATGGAAAAGTGCTGCCGTTTGTGCATTTTTTTGTGTGTGTGTCTTTTGTTGGTTTCTTCTGTGATAGATATATGTATAGGAGGAAGTTAGAAAAGGGGTTAACATCACAAGGAAGGTAGTAAGATTGGTGATGGTGAAAATCATGGTGGTAATAATAATGTTTATAATAGGAACACTAGTAATACTGTTTATGCTGAAACTGATTATGACAATGCTGATAATATTAACATTAATGTCATAAACAATATCATAATGAATATGAGGACAATAGCCATCAACGAAAACGACAATACTAATAGCAATATAAAGCAATATATAAAGAGATATAGTAATAAGCATAATGACAACAAGTATAATAATAATGACAATAACAACGATCATAAAAATGACAATAACAAGGATCATAATAACAATTATAACAACGACAATAACAAGGACGATAATAATAACTATAACAACGATAATATCAACTAAAATACAAACAAACATATGTAAACAACCAATAAATCAAACTAAATTTGACCACAACAAAATTAGGACACGACTTAGAATAACAAATATATTCAGAAATGGAACTGAAGATGACCTTAATTACAGTTTCTCGCAGCGGAGGCCAGAACTTACTGGTCCTCAAGTTGTGGTCGTTTTCAGCTGAAGGTGGAAGGTGATTAGCTATTTTTTTTGTTTTTTGTTTTGTTTTGTAATATGCGTTTTGCTTTAGTTTTGTTTAAAATATGCAGTTGTTTTATTTTGTTTTATTATTTTTAGTACATCTCTAGTGTTTGTATTTTTGTCGAATATGATTTTTTTTATTTTTGTAAATCAATATCTATCTTTTAGTGTTTGCGTTTTTATTTTTCTCCATATTCTGTTGTATTTCATCATGATTGATTTGCTTTAATTATCCCTCTCTTTTCTGTGTTTGTTTGTTCGTCTTTCATCCGGGTTAATCTGTCGATTTGGTATCTATTTCTAAGATTTCTCTTGCTTTTTTTTCTTTCTTTCTATCTTCTTTTTTCTTGACAGGTTTCTATTTACCTGTTACTAACTCCCACCCTAAATCATACACTTATATTCTCTGTCTCCCTGCCTATCTCTCTTTTATCTCTCTCTTTTTTTTCTCTCCCTGTCTATCTCTTTTTTTTCTCTCTCTCTCTTTCTCCCTCCCTCCCTCTCCCCTTCCCTCCGTATCTCCCTCCCCCTCCCTATCTCCTCCCCTCCATCCCAACTTTTCTACCCACCTGCCTCCGTGTCTGCCTAACGATCCATGATACCTTATTAAACTCAACTTAACCCAAATGACGCCAAATTGAAGCCGAAGCCAATAGTCACGTGAACGAAATCATTACACAGAGGGCGGAGGTACCAAGACACGCGTGCATGGAGTTGGCGTGCTGACGTGAACCAAAATTGACATGAACGTGGCGTACGATTTTCCACAGGCTGTACGTCTGAAGTAGTACTTACGACTGGAGTATAATGATTTGAGAGTGTGACTGGGGAGAGGGGGAGGGGTAGGGGGAAGGGGTGCGGGAGAGGGAGAATGAACGAACGAGAGGGAGAGACACGGAGAGATATACAGAGCCAAGAAGGGAAGGAGGGAGGGAGGGAGGGAGGGAGAGAAAGAGAGAGAGAGAGAGAGAGAGAGAGAGAGAGAGAGAGAGAGAGAGAGAGAGAGAGAGAGAGAGAGAGAGAGAGAGAGAGAAGAGCGCAGAGCGAAGAGAGTAGAGAAACAGACAGATACAAAGACAGAAAAAAACAGAGTAAGACAAAGACATACAGAGAACGGTAGCAAAGAAAATCAAGAGAGACCAGTAGCCACAAACAAGGAGTGAAAGCAGATACATGTAAATAACACATGACAGGTAATCACACTACCATCTATAACCATAAAAAGACATCAAAGTGACATTCAGAGATACAATTGAGTTAGAGAAATAAAGAGAGTGAATACCTCGGGGAAAAGTTGAACATTGAGTCTCTGTTATTGTCTTTTTTTGCTGGAAACCACATCCTTATACCGCGCAGCAGGTACTGTGTTGGGACAAAATGAAACTATAATTTCGAAGCTACTTTACCTTTTTTTATAATGCTGTGCTCTGTCTGACTGTCTATCTGTGTCTGTTTGTCTCTCTTTCTCTGCCTCGCTTTGTGTGTTTGTGCGTGTGTGTGTACGTGTACGTGTATGTGTGTGTGTATGTGTGTATGTGTGTTTCTGTCTGTCTGTCTATCTGTCTGTCTGTCTGTCTGTCTGTCTATCTGTCTGTCTGTCTGTCTGTCTGTCTGTCTGTCTGCTTGTCTCTGCCTCTCTCTGTTACTGTCTCACTCTCTGACTGTCTGTCTGTCTGTCCGTCTCTCATAACATACCATAACCAAGGACTCGATATCTACACTATATAAAAATAATGATGTCACACTGACAGGAAATATATCTTTCTCTTTAGATAATCTCGACATATATATGAAAAAAATACTTAATAGGCCTTACCACAAGACCGTTGTGTAACACCAAGAAAAAATTGCATCGGTGACTGCGCATATAAACTTTACCTCGTGTTTACTAGAAAAAAAGTGTCGATTCCAAGCACGGTCGACCCT
>NC_061824.1:33724264-33736764 GCF_019202785.1 Penaeus chinensis
AATTAGTTTTATCAATAACCACGCTACACTAACACTATATATCTGTTTTAATGGCAAGTTAATATCATCTGAAAATTATTTAAGTCCAAAGATATGCATCTTTTTACTTTAAAAAAAATATGACGACAATAATAACGATGACTATAATGATATGGATAATTAAAATAATAACAATACTGCTGATAACACTACAACCGATGACGGTGATAATAAAGATGAACAGTTAAACGGCCTACCAAGTGAGGGGTTATATTAAAAGGACATTAATATTTTGTTTTTGCCTTAAAATAAACATATGGGTGTCGCGACCCTTTCCGAAGTGGTTAAAGAATAGAAGTGTCAAGTGAAATATAACAGATGAGAGATGATGGCACAATGGTATAGTGGAAAGGCCAGATATACGGGATAATTGAAAGAGGGAGGGAGGGAGGGAGGGAGGGAGGGAGAGAGGGAGAGAGAGGGGAGGGAGAGGGAGGGAGGGGGAGGGAGAGAGGAGGGGAGAGGGAGGGAGGAGAGAGGAGGGAGGGAGGAAGAGAGGAGGAGAGAGAGAGAGAGAGAGAGAGAGAGAGAGAGAGAGAGAGAGAGAGAGAGAGAGAGAGAGAGAGAGAGAGAGGGAGAGGGAGAGGGAGAGAGAGAGAAGAGAGAGAGAGAGAGAGAGAGAGAGAGAGAGAGAGAGAGAGAGAGAGAGAGAGAGAGAGAGAGATACAGTAATTCACTTTAGAATCTAAGTAATATATGTTAATGAGTGATGAATTTTATGGATATAACACATCTTAAAAAAAAAGAAAAAAAAAAAGCGAGAAACGACGACAAAAGATGACAAAAAAAAACAATAACAGCAACAAACAAAGGAATATTATTTTGATGTAAACATACAAAACACACACACACTCACTCACACACTCACATTAGACACTATAAGGAAATTATTTCCCAAGTATCTTTGGTAGGAGTTAACCGATACGCAAAAAGTGACTGTTTAAGCGAAAAACA
The DNA here is from genome assembly GCF_019202785.1 of Penaeus chinensis. Classification (NCBI taxonomy): domain Eukaryota; kingdom Metazoa; phylum Arthropoda; class Malacostraca; order Decapoda; family Penaeidae; genus Penaeus; species Penaeus chinensis. The sequence goes on from NC_061824.1 coordinate 33,725,258, forward strand.
AAACGAGAAAAGATAGATCCTTATTCCCTATTAGGCGACGGAGCAACTGACCTGCCGAGGCGTGCGCGGGCCTCCCTTGGCCTCTGCCGCGGGCGCGGCTTGCTTCGCGGGCGTTCGAGGACGTGCGCCGGCTGCTGCTCGTCTTTCGGGAGGCACTACTGTTCCGCCTACCTCGTCCTCGAGGCGCAGAGCTCGGGGTAATGCTCTCCAGTGTGCTGAGCCGCCCATGGCCGCCCGCTCCCCCAGCGCCGCCCGCGCCGTGCCGCACAGAGCTCTCCGTGGTGTTGTATCGCCTGCGGGGGCTGCGCCCTCGCGTGGGCGAGGGGGAGGAGAAGCGGCCGTGGTCGCGTTCGTGCATAGGCGAGGTGAAGAGGTGGTTCTTGAGCTCGATCACGGTCACGGACTCGGACGCCGTGTCGCCGCACGTATCGCAGGACTCACATGAGCTGCAGGCTGCGGGCCGCCGCAGGTCCACGCGGCTCTCGTCCACCACTACCACCTCCATGCCTCCGAGGGAGCTCCGGCGGGAGCCTCCTGCAGACACGCTGCGGCCGCGCCGGACCTGGTACGGGCGGGGCGGCGCGGGGCTGAAGCAGCGCTCGTCCTGGGAGCAGCAGGGCCCGTCGTCGGAACAGCAGCGCTCGTCCTGCGAGCAACACCGCCCATCGTCCAGCACGAAGGCGTCGCGAGCCTTGTGGGCATGCCGGTGGGCGTCCGCCGACAGGAGCTCGGGCGTGATGCGGTAATCGTCACTGTAGGAGCCACTGCGAGACACGCGCGCCTTGTCCCTGTGGTCCGCCCCCTTCCTTCCCCACAAACCCATCACTTCACACTCAGGGGCCCTGGCCAAAGACAGCCACGTATCGGTATCACGGAGAGGACCCGGCCACTCGCTCACTCATCCCCGTCACTGCCTGCGTCACGAGCGTCACGGCGGCCGCAGCGAACACTGTCACGGCCACGCGGAATGTGAGGCGCGCGGACGCCCTCGCGCCGCCCGCCGCTCGCCCCGCCCCCAGTCGCCGCCTCTCGCGATGAAACCACCTCCTCTGTCGGGAAAAAATACATGCATGTTAACATGCAACATCATAAATATCAACATCCATATACTTACGCCATATATTTAGGACCTCACGCTCTTTGGCAATCGAATTTGATCATGACGCTCCAATATTATCATCAGCGCTCTGCCTGTCCCGTTAAAGTATTTACACAGTGACCCACATACTCCGAAAAAACAGCAGGCGGAGAACGCTCGCTTATACCAGTATTCCCACGGCTGACGAAGCAAATTTTTGGGGGTATGGGACATAACGCGTTTGAATATTGATTTAAACAGAATGAAAGGGAATTTCTTAACTCGTGCAATGATTCAAGTTAAAGTATATATATTGAACATTATGGGATAAATATGAATTTCATCAGATGTAACCGATAAATTAAATAGCCAAATGGCATTTTTGAAGAAAATTACAAAAGAAAAACATATCTACCAACTATCTATCTGAATATATAACCTCAGCTAAAAACATAAATCTTCTTTGGTTCATTAACATAACAAATTCTTCTCTGCTGTTTAGATGTGTTTGGTGCATGTAAACAACATATGCAGTTAGTGATGCTTAGAACCACACAGAATATTTTGTCAGGAGAGAAAAGGTAGAAAGTTAATTTAATCGTGTCACTTGGAAGACTGTTTATAGAGATCCTACTTCATGTCAATTAGGTGAAAGATTCGGTCAAAATAGGCAAAGAGAAAGAGGGGGAGGGATATATACATACATATATATGTATATATGTATATATGTATATATATATATATATATATATATATATATATATATCGCTCTCTCTCTCTCTCTCTCTCTCTCTCTCTCTCTCTCTCTCTCTCTCTCTCTCTCTCTATATATATATATATATATATATATATATATATTTTTTTTTTTTTTTTTTTTTTTTTTTTTTTTAACAGCCATTCATTCCACTGCAAGACACAGGTCTCTCTCAATTCACTATTGAGAGGTAATAATGCATTGTCACCCTAGCCTGATTGGATGCCCTTCCTAATCAATCGAAGTTGTGCCACGGCGGTGACTTCTACGACCCCTGCGTTTGACTTCTCAAGGCAATATATCGTTTTCTCGGGCTCGAACCAGCAGTCAGAGACAGAGAGAGGCAGAGGCAGAGAGAAGCAGAGACAGAGAGAGGCAGAGGCAGAGAGAGGCAGAGACAGAGAGAGAGAGAGAGAGAGAGAGAGAGAGAGAGAGAAGAGAGAGAGAGAGAGAGAGAGAGAGAGAGAGAGAGAGGAGAGAGAGAGAGAGAAAGAGAGAGACAGAGAGAGAGAGACAGAGACAGAGAGAGAGAGAGAAAGAGGGAGAGGGAGAGGGAGAGAGAGAGAGAGAGAGAGAGAGAGAGAGAGAGAGAGAGAGAGAGAGAGAGAGAGAGAGAGAGAGAGAGAGAGAGAGAGAGACAGACAGAGAGAGAGACAGACAGAGAGATAGAGAGACAGAGAGGGGGGGAGGGGGAGGGAGGAGGGAGAGGGAGAGAGGGAGAGGGAGAGAGGAGAGGGAGAGAGAGAGAGAGAGAGAGAGACAGAGACAGAGAGAGAAAGAGAGAGAGAGGAGAGAGAGAGAGAAAGAGAGAGAGAGAGAGAGAGAGACAGAGAGAGAAAGAAAGAGAGACAGAGACAGTGAGACAAAGAGAAAGAGAGAGACACAATCACGACACCATTATACGCCAGGTCCCTTCGTGACGTCACTTTCCAAAATGTTATTCCTTTCACTCCAGTTCCTGACGAAGGAGAGAGTTGTTAAAGAAGAACAAGGAAAAGAACACCTCCTTTTAATCATAGTTGTGCGAGAAAACCGTGAGATTTGCATTATACGCCCGATCCCTTTGTGACGTCACAGTTCAAGAGCCTAGGCCTATCACGCCTGACAGCTGCAGCGGACGTAGACACCTGACGAAGGAGAGAGTTAATAACGAAAATAGTGATTTTTTGTATTTTCCTTCCATTCTGGCTTTTTACTTTTTACTCGTTGCTGTGCGTGAAGACCGTGAGAATTGCAAGAGAATCGGACACTTTTTTTTTTTTTTTACACACGCACCCTCTTCCTTTTTAAATCCCTCTATCCAATCTTACTCTTTTAGGGGGAAAATAATGCCACTTCCTTTTCCCCTCAACCGCCTCCTCTCTTCCTCTTCGCCTCTTCCCACTATTCTATTATCTACATTCCCCCTTTCCTCCTCCTTCACCCCCTCCTCCTATTTCTTCCTCCCTTTCCCCTCTCTACCCTCTTCTCCCCCTTTTCCCCCCTCTCCCTCTCCCTCAAATCATCCCCTGCCCCCCTCTCCCTCTCACCATCCCTTCCCCCCTCTCTCCCCTCTTCTCCCCCCCCCCCCTCTCTCTCTCTCCATCTTCCCATCCCCCCCTCTCCCTCTCACCATCCTCCCCTCTCCCTCTCACCATCCCCTCCCTCCCCTCCCTCTCACCGTTCCCCCCTTCCCTGCTCCCCACCTCCTCAACCCTTTCTCCACACCTCCCCTCTTCACTCCTTCCCTCCCCCTTCTATCCCTTTCTTTTTTTCTTTCGAATTTTGGTCGATTTCTAAGACCTTTTTTTTTCTCATTCACATGCTGATCGATGGTGAGTGAACATGCAAACGAGAGGTGAGATTTGGACGTCACTGCTCTCGAGGTAAGAGAGTGTTACGTGCACAGTGATGTATTTATTGTCTGTTGAGTGGATATTTTTTTTTTTTTTTTGGGGGGGGGGAGAGTCGGGAGTAGGTGGGAGGGAGGGAGGGAGGGTGGGGGGGAGGAAGGAAAGAGGGAAAGAGGAAAGAGTAAAAAGGAAAAGAGGGAAAGAGGGAAAGAGGGAAAGAGGGAAAGAGAGAGAGAGAGAGAGAGAGAGAGAGAGAGAGAGAGAGAGAGAGAGAGAGAGAGACGAGAGAGAAGAGAGAGAGAGAGAGAGAGAGAGAGAGAGAGAGAGAGAGAGAGAGAGAGAGAGAGAGAGAGAGAGAGAGAAATAGAAAGAGAAAGAGAAAGATAGAAAGAGATATGGAAAGAGAAAGAGAAAGAAAGAAAGAGAGAGAGACAGAAGAGAAATAATGAGACAAAAAGAGAAAGAAAGAGACAGAAGAGAAATAATGAGACAGAAAGAGAAAGAAAGAGACAGAAAAGGAAAGAAAGAGACAAAGAGAAAGAAAGAAGAGAGAGAGAGAGAGAGAGAGAGAGAGAGAGAGAGAGAGAGAGAGAGAGAGAGAGAGAGAGAGAGAGAGAGAGAGAGAGAGAAGAGAAGAGATAGAAGGAAAAAGAAAAGAAAGAGAAAGAAAAAGAAAGAGATAGAAAGAAAGAAAGAGACAGAAAGAGAAAGAAAGAGACAGAAAGAGAAAGAAAGAGACAGAAAGAGAAAGAAAGAGACAGAAAGAGAAAGAAAGAGACAAAGAGAAAGAAAGAGACAGAAAGAGAAAGAAACAGACAGAGAGAGAGACTGACCTGACCTAACACGAACGCGTTATCTCAACAAACGTAATCTATAGAAAACAAACCTTACTTTCATTTTAAGATCTTCACTTCGTTAAAAAAAACACCTCATATACTTTCAAAATGTCTTTTACTTGCAGCTCCAATAAATTCTTGGCATCGCACTTAATAACCTGGTCTTAAAAAAAAATCACTTATCACTGATCCATCTCGTACTGCCTTCTAGAATTACCATCTATAATTCTCTCTTCCTCTCTTTTTTCTTTCTCTCTGTATCTGTCTTTCTCTCTCTCTCTCTGTCTCTGCCTTTCTCTCTCTGCCTCTGTCTCTCTCTCTCTCTGTATCTGTCTTTCTCTCTCTGTATCTGTCTTTCTCTCTGTGCCTCTCTCTCTCTCTCTCTCTCTCTCTCTCTCTGTTTCTGCCTTTCTCTCTCTGCCTCTGTCTCTCTCTCTCTCTGTATCTGTCTTTCTCTCTCTGTATCTGTCTTTCTCTCTCTGTTTCTGCCTTTCTCTCTCTGCCTCTGTCTCTGCCTTTCTCTCTCTGTCTCTGCCTCTCTCTCTCTCTGTCTCTGTCTTTCTCTCTCTGTCTCTGTCTTTCTCTCTCTGTCTCTGCCTTTCTCTCTCTGCCTCTGTCTCTCTCTCTCTCTGTCTCTGCCTTTCTCTCTCTGTCTCTGTCTTTCTCTCTTTGTCTCTGTCTTTCTCTCTCTGTCTGTCTTTCTCTCTCTGTCTCTGCCTTTCTCTCTCTGTCTCTGCCTTTCTCTCTCTGTCTCTGCCTTTCTCTCTCTGTCTCTGCCTTTCTCTCTCTGTCTCTGCCTTTCTCTCTCTGTCTCTGCCTTTCTCTCTCTGTCTCTGCCTTTCTCTCTCTGTCTCTGCCTTTCTCTCTCTGTCTCTGCCTTTCTCTCTCTGTCTCTGCCTTTCTCTCTCTGTCTCTGCCTTTCTCTCTCTGTCTCTGCCTTTCTCTCTCTGTCTCTGCCTTTCTCTCTCTGTATCTGGCTTTCTCTCTCTGTCTCTGTCTTTCTCTCTCTGTCTCTGTCTTTCTCTCTCTGTCTCTGCCTTTCTCTCTCTGTATCTGTCTTTCTCTCTCTGTATCTGTCTTTCTCTCTCTGTCTCTGTCTTTCTCTCTCTGTCTCTGCCTTTCTCTCTCTGTATCTGTCTTTCTCTCTCTGTATCTGCCTTTCTCTCTCTGTATCTGTCTTTCTCTCTCTGTCTCTGCCTCTCTCTCTCTCTGTATCTGTCTTTCTCTCTCTGTCTCTGCCTTTCTCTCTCTGTATCTGTCTTTCTCTCTCTGCCTCTTTTTTTCTCTCTCTGTCTCTGTCTTTCTCTCGCTTTTTTTTTACTTTGTAATTAAAAACACGCACTCTAGAGTCAGGACGCTCTCTCCCCTTTTACACTCGCTCATTAGTATGTAATTAGAGACCAGAGTATCAGTGACACTCATGCTAAGCTGTGACACCTTTTCTCTCTTTTTGAGGTACACTTCGCCTCTTTCTCTCTCTCAATTTCTTTCTTGCATTCTCTTTCTCGCTCTCTCGCGCTGTCCCTGTCTGTCTCTCTTTCTTTCTTTATGTCTCTCTCTCTCTGTGAGTATGTGTCTTTCTTCCCCCCCCCCCCTCTCTCTCTCTCTCTCTCTCTCTCTCTCTCTCTCTCTCTCTATCTCTCCCTACCTCCCTCCCCCCACCCTCTCTCTCTCTCTCTCTCTCTCTCTCTCCTCCTCCCTCCCCCCACCTCTCTCTCTCTCTCTCTCTCTCTCTCTCTCTCTCTCTCTCTCTCTCTCTCTCTCTCTCTCTCTCTCTCTCTCTCTCTCTCTCTCTCTAGGTACAACAGCTGTTCTGAACATGAATACTGCATATTTGAAAAGTCTACGGAATTCACACGCCCTAGGATTGTGAGGCCATCTTAGATTACCATGCGTTGCACCTAGTATTGTTCAAGGAATCAGAGTTGACTAGTCTAGAAAGTGTACAAAATGAAGCCATGAGGATCATTCTTGGTGCCCCTAGAACAACAAGGATTGTGAATATGAGAACAGAACTTAATTTGCCTTCTGTTTATGAAAGAATATTATACATAAAACCACATTTAGTGTCAAATCAATTAGAGAACCCCTCCATTGTACAGAGTTCCAAAGACAACTAAAACACAAAATAGAAGAGCTAACTTTGAATAACAACACCGATTCATACTCAAATCCATGGTTACAAGTGACGTGTAAACACTTAGCTCAGCTGAACATACCCATAACTAAGACCCTACATGGACGTTCTGTACCACCGTGGAAAATGTCGGATCTAAGTGTATATTATACGACTGCCCCCAAAAAAGACAGTGTCCCCCCTGCTATACTTAAACAGTATGCACTTGCAAGTATAAATGAGCATCTAGACACTCTTTCCAATGCATATGAATGCTACACTGACGGATCCTTGCAGTCTGGGAGCAGAGCAGGATGCGCTTTTGTTGTATATAAAAACAATATTTTGCAGCACTAGGATTGTAGGAGGGTTCATGACTGGGCTAGCACTATGCAAACCGAGTTGGCAGGAATACTCATGGCCACCGAATTTCTATTGAACCAAGGCTCAGGGGTCATTTTCTGCGATTCACAGAGTGCTCTCCAGGCTCTGAACACTCTAGACAAGGGTGCGGGAAATATTGCAAATGACATCAGGATAAACGTGTAACGTGCAAAAGAACGAGGCCATAATATACGTTTTGTGTGGATTCCATCGCATGTTGGAATCCCTAGGCATGATCATGCTGATCGCCTAGCAAAGTCAGCATGTGACAAACAAAGTGTGGACATAGATCTTGGGATACCTCTTTCTAGCATTTGCTACATCATTAAAGCTTCCTTCAGAGAGGACTTGACTGAGTTGATTAATTCTCAACGCCCTGAAAGCTGTAGCATAAAGCAATATGACCGGTTTAGGCAAGATTCCTTCATCTATGGTTTATTTAAAACAAGAACAAGACAGTGTGATGTTGTGACTGCAAGAATCAGGCTTGGATATAGATTGTATTGGTAGGTCAGTACAGTTTGTAATGTCGAAGAAACTAAGTGTAAACTGTGTAATGAAGAATATAAGCGAACACTTGTACATTATATCTCAGAGTGCCATGTGATACAGCCTTTCAGGCCACCTAGCATGAGGTATGGAGAACTATGTAACTACTTCATATCATCTGATGTCTTAGAAGATATACTTATGTTGTATCCTAAATTTGGAATGTAGTATCACATAACCGAATATAAAATGTATTAATGCTTTCCCACGCCCAAGCTATATGCCGGCGTGGCAGATGAGTGGATAAAGGACTGTGCAATTGTTCCTTTCCTTAAACTGATAAAAGTACTCATAGCAATGTTATACGCTAAAATTCAAATGTAGCACTATGTAATGTAATGACCATGCATTAAATGTACCACAGCTTGCCCACGCCTGTGCAGTTAGCCAGGGTGGTAAATAAAGGACTAAAATAAACTAAGCCATAAGCTATAAATAGAGAAAAGACCATGTAATTATTATTTCCCTTTAACTTATATAATACAGATCGCAATAATGCAATAGCCTAAATTTTCAATTCAATGCTATTATATAATACTATGACCATGAATCCAATATATCACAGTCTCCCCAGATAACAGATAACCAGGGTTTTAAACAAAGGACTAAACTAAACTAAGCAATGAGATGCTGTAGCCAAGTGCATTAGCTTTGGGTACGTCGGTGAAATATGCAGTGTGGAAGAGGCTAACTGTTGAATTTACAGCTAATCTTATAAGCTAGCACTTTTACATTTGTTTAGATTGCTACGTAACACAGTCATTCAGGCCTCCCAACATGAGATACCGAGAAAAGATATACAAGCTATAGCAGATACATTCAATTATATAATCATACTATGTCCTTAATTCACAATGCAATATAATATGAAAATATGTTAAATACATCGATACTTGTCCAACGCGTTCAGAATTAATACACAAAGATAGGCCTATAGAACTTTCAATAACAAAAGATAATTGAACAAACAAACAAATAAATATAAACAAAACAAAAACAATCAGCCACTGAATCAACAGTAGAATTTCCGTCTTTCACACATGTCTAAACAACACCCAACAGCTGATGAAGGAAATTTCTTAATCTTTAAAAAAAACATATGTTGTCTACGCGCTTGTATTTGAAGATCCTCTGCGCCTTAGACTTTCCCTCAAATATATTAGAAATAGAGTGAAAATTGGAATCGCTTTTATTTGATAATTTCCGATTAAACTTCAATTTCGAATCCATCAGAAAGTGTGCGTCTGATTTAATAACACGATAAGTGAAATCATATACTGTAAACTCAATATTATTCTTTAAATAAAAGGTATCGGCCTGCAACACACAAAATTCATATACTTTAAAAATCTTATTTTTCTAAACTAGAAGGTACAAATTTGGACCCGATTTCCAATACTGATAAAGAAAGAAAGAGAGAAAGAAAAGAAAAAACGAGTAAATAACGATAATATGCAAATGTGATAACGAAATAAAAAGAATGAATAAGCAATTTAATTCTTCTTTAACGGAAGACAAGGGAGAAGAACAGGAAAAGAAAGAAGACGATGATTAAAAATATCTAGCAAGGAGGAAAGGCTGCAGAAAAAGGAAACAGATTAAGAAAGAAAAAAATGTACATATATACACGTAAACCGATATATATCCACACATCCATCCAAACATATTTATATTTACACACACACACACACACACACACACACATATATATATATATATATATATTCTCTCTCTCTCCACCTTATGTGTACAGACAGTTACATATAAACATACATAAATATAGATATGAATAAACAAATAAATATATACGTACATGCATACATGGGAGGAGAGAGAGAGAGAGGAGAGGAGAGGAGAGGAGAGATAGAGATAGAGATTGAGGGAGGGGAGGGGAGGGGAGGGGAGGGGAGGGGAGGAGAGAGAGAGGGAGAGGGGGTGAGAGAGAGAGAGAGAGAGAGAGAGAGAGAGAGAGAGAGAGAGAGAGAGAGAGAGAGAGAGAGAGAGAGAGAGAGAGAGAGAGAGAGAGAGAGAGAGAGAGAGAGAGAGAGAGAGAGAGAAAGAGAGAGATAGAGGGAGAGAGAAAGAGAGAGAGAGAGATAAAGAGAGAGAGAGAGAGAGAGAGAGAGAGAGAGAGAGAGAGAGAGAGAGAGAGAGAGAGAGGGAGAGAGAGGGAGAGGTAGAGAGAGGGAGAGGTAGAGAGAGTGAGAGGTAGAGAGAGGGAGAGGTAGAGAGAGGGAGAGGTAGACAGGGGAGGAGAGGGAGATGGAGAGGGAGAGGGAGAAGGAGAGGGAGAGTAGAGACATGCATCCTCCACTTCAACCAAAATATAAACACTAAAACCAAAACAGTAACACCACCAACAGACAACGCAGACGAGGCCCTAAAACAAACCTGCCAACAAACAAACACTTTCGATGGAAGAACCGAAATTCCCGAAGATTAATAAACAGCACCATAACATTACCATCAACATCATCTAAACACTGCCAGGTGACTATGGACTTTCACTCCTCTGCAATGTCTTGGGCGACACTTGGCTGAGTGAGAGGTTGTTTTCACTCTCTTCGAAGGGGGGGGGGGGGGTAAATCGAAGTAGAAGTGTTGGTGATATTTGATGAGAGAGGGGGGAGGAGGGGAGGGAGGGATGAGGGAAAGGGAGAGGGGGAGATGGATGGTGTGTGGGAGGGAGGGAAGGAGAGAGAGAAAGAGTGAAAAGAGAGAAGGGAGAGAGAGAGTGAAAAAAGAGAAGGGAGAGAGTAAAAGGCGAGAAAAGAGAGTAGAGAAGAGAAAGAGAGTGAAACGTGAAAAGAGAGAAGGGAAACGAGAGAAAGAGAGAGTAAAAAGAGAGATGAGAGAGAGAGTGAAAAGAGAAGAGAGAGAGAGAGAAAGTGAGAAACCGAAAGAATATTCACATGTGTACGAGTATTTTCATCATGATCGAAGTACAGTACAGTACACGAAATATCAATATCTACATTCCTCAAGAATTATTATAGAAACCACTCACAAAAAGGAAAAAGAAATTTGAAATCGTCTTTGTCATTGTCAGTGATTGCCGTCTTGTCAAGGCGTGATGAATGACATTATCAAATGCGTTTAATTGCATATTTACTATGGCGAGAGAACAAAACAATGAAACAACTGATAAGGGAAAATGGAACGCTATAATGATTAAACTAGTATAATAAATTGCTGTTATGACAATGGATCTAGTAGCAATTAGCATTTAAAATATATGATGTTAATTAAAACAAGTGGAAATATGACAACGATAGTTGGGGGAAAAAAAAGAAAAAGAAAAAGAAAGAAAGAAAAGAAAAAAAAAATATATGTATATATATATATATATATATATATATATACTATGTTAAAAGTAGAAGTAGCATTGGCAACAACATTAGCAACTAACAAAGGTCGAAATATCATTAGGTGTTTAAGGAATTGACACTCTAAATAACAACACCTGTGGTAATAAAAACGAGCTGTTTTATGGTTTAATGCTTACAGCAATATTGCGATAATGGTAACAAATATTGCTTGCTGTAACAGTATTAGTAGCAGTACTACGGGAACATATTGTACAGCAATGATAGCGGTAAGGCTAGCTAAAAATGATAGGACAACAGCAACAAACAGGTAGGTGTCATTTTTAGCTGACGATTCTAATTTGATTCGTATAAACATTTTATGCAGTAATTATTACGAGAATATAAGTGCAGATAATAATAATAGCTCACATAATGACGATACTAATAACGGTAATGATGACTGAAAATAATAAAGATGATAACTACAACACAAATAAACTACACGAATAAATATATAACAACAATAAATAACAAAAGCTGTATCAATGAACGGTACATGAGAATACCCAGTTCTCATACAGAAGTACTGAACACCCTCAGCTGCGCACAAAAAACACATGCCTAGATCGTAACGGCCTATGTCCACTTTT
>NC_061824.1:33754264-33756764 GCF_019202785.1 Penaeus chinensis
AAAGAAGGAAAGAAAGAAAGAAGAGAGAAAAAAAGAGAAAGAAGAGAGAAGAAAGAGAGAAGAGAGAGCGAGAAAGATGAGAGAGAGCGAGAAAAGAGAGAGAAAGAAAGAGAAAAAAAGAGAAAGAAAGAGGAAAGAGAAAGAGAAAGATAAAAAGAAAGAGAAAGAGGAAAGAGAAAGAGAAAGATAAAAAGAAGAGAAAGAAAGAGAGAGAAAGAAAAGAAAGAGAAAGAAGAAAGAGGAGAAAAAAGAGAAAGAAAGAGGAGAAAAAAGAGAAAGAGAAAGGAAAGAAAGAAAGAGAGAAAAAAAAAAAAAAAGAAAGGAAAGAAAAGAGAAAAAAAGAGGAAAGAAAGAAAGAGAGAAAAAAAAAAAAAAAAAAGAAAGAAAAAGAGAAAGAGAAAGATAAAAAGAAAGAGAAAAAAAAAAAAAGAGAAAGAGAAAGAAGGAAAGAAAGAAAGAAGGAAAGAAAAGAAAGAGAGAAAGAAGAGAGAAAAAAAAGGAAAGAAAGAGAGAAAGAAAGGAGAAAGAAAGGAGAAAGAAAGGAGAGAAAGAAAGAAGGAAAGAAAAAAAAGAAAGAGAAAGATAAAAAGAAATAAAGAAAGAAAAAAAAAAGAGAAAGAAAAGAAAGAAAGAGAAAAAAAAGAAAGAAAGAAGGAAAGAAAAAAAAGAAAGAGAAAGAAAGAAAAAAAAAAGAAAAGAAAAAAAAAAAAAAGAGAAAGAAGAAAGAGAGAAAAAAAAGAAGAAAGAAGGAAAGAAAAAAAAGAAAGAAAGAAAAAGAGAAAGAAAGGAGAAAGAAAGAGGAAAGAAGGAAAGAAAAGAAAGAGAGAAAAAAAAAAAAAAAGAAAGAAAGAAGGAAAGAAAGAGAGAAAAAAGAGAAAGAAAAAGAAAGAAGGAAAGAAAGAAGGAAAGAAGAAAGAGAGAAAAAAAAAGAGAAAGAAGAAAGAAAGAAAGAAGGAAAGAAAGAAGAGAGAAAAAAAAAAAAAGAAAGAAAGAGAGAAAAAAAGTGAAAGAAAAGAAAGAGAGAAAAAAAGAGGAAAGAAGGAAAGAGAAGAAAAAAAGAGAAAGAAAGAAAGAGAGAAAAAAGAGAAAGAAGAAAGAGAGAAAAAAAGAGAATGAAAGAAAAGAGAGAAAAAAAGAAAAGAAAAGAAAGAGAGAAAAAAAGAGAAAGAAAGAAGAGAGAAAAAAAGAGAAAGAAAGAGAGAAAGAAAGGAGAAAGAAAGAGAAAGAAAGAGAGAAAAAAGAGAAAGAAGAAAGAGAGAAAAAAAGAGATAGAAAGAAAGAGAGAGAAAAAAGAGAAGAAAGAAAGAGAGGAAAAAAGAGAAAGAAGAAAGATAGAGAAAAGAGAAAGAAGAAAGAGAGGAAAAAAAAAAGAAGAAAGAAAGAGAAGAAAGAAAGAGAAAGAAGGAAGAAAGAAAGAGAGGAAAAAAGAGAAAGAAGAAAGACGAGAAAAAAAAGAGAAAGAAGAGAGAGAGAAAAAAGAGAAGAAAGAAAGAGAGAAAAAAGAGAAAGAAGAAAGAAGAAAAAAAGAGAAGAAAGAAAGAGAGAAAAAAGAGAAGAAAGAAAGAGAGAAAAAAAGAGGAAAGAAAGAATGAGAGAAAGAAAGAGAAAAAAAGAGGAAAGAAAGAAAGAAAGAGAGAAAAAAAGAGAAAGAAAGAAGAGAGAAAAAAGAGAGAAGAAAGAGAGAAAAAAAAAGAGAAAGAAAGGAAAGAGAGAAAAAAAGAGAAGAAAGAAAAGACTTTTGTGGAGAAAAAAAAAGAGAAAGAAAGAAAGAAAGAGAAAAAAAGAGAAAGAAAGAAGAGAGAAAAAAAGAGAAGAAAGAAAGGAGAGAAAAGAAGAGAAAAGAAAGGAGAAAAAAGAGAAAGAGAAGAAAGAAAGAGAGAAAAAAAGAGAAAGAAAAGAAAGAGAGAAAAAAAGAAGAGAAAAAGGAAAGAAAAGAAAGGAGAGAAAAAAAGAGAAAGGAAAGAAAGAGAGAAATAAAGAGGAGAAAGAAGAAAGAGAGAAAAAAAAGAAAGAAAGAGAAAGAAAGAGAAAAAAAGAGAAAGAAGAAAGAGAGAAAAAAAGAGAGAAAGAAGAAAGAGAGAAAAAAAAAGAGAAAGAAAAAGAAAGAAAGACGAGAAAAAAAAGAGAAAGAAGAAAGAGAAAAAAAAGAAGAAAGAAAGAGAAGGAGAGAAAAAAAGAGAAAGAAAAAGAAAGAGAAAAAAAGAGAAAGAAAGAAAGAGAGAAAAAAAGTGAAAGAAAAGAAAGAAAGAGAGAAAGATAAGAAAGAGAGAAATAAGAGAAAAGAAAGAAAGAGAGAAATAAGAGAAAAGAAGAAAGAGAGAAATAAAGAGAAAGAAGAAAGAAAGAGAAAGAAAGAAAAAGAGAAAGAAAGAGAGAAAAAAAGAGAAAGAAGAGAGAGAGCGAGAGAGAGAGAGGAGAGAGAGAGTGAGAGAGAGAGAGGTAGGAGGGCTGGGGGGGAGGGGTAGATGAATCCATCGATTACTACTTATTTTTCGTCGTT
>NC_061824.1:33761764-33764264 GCF_019202785.1 Penaeus chinensis
GAGAAAAAAAAAGAAAGAAAGAGAAAAAAAAGAAAGAAAGAGAAAAAAAGAAAGAAGAGAGAAAAAAGAGAAAGAAAGAGAGAAAAAAGAGGAAAGATAAGGAAAGAGAGAAACAGAGCAAGTGAAAAAGAGAAGAAACAAAGGAAAAGAAAGAAAAAGCAGAGGAAACAAAACAGAGAAAGAAAGAAAGAAAGAGAGAAAAAAGAGACAGGAAAGCACTGAGAAGAAAAGAGCAAAAGAAAGAAAGAAGAGAAAAAGAGGATAGCAAAGAAAGAAAGAGAGAAATAAAAGAGAGAAGAAGAAAGAGAGGAAACAGAGAAAGAAGAAAGCAAGAGAAAAGAGAAGAACGAAGAGAGCAAAAGAGCCAGAAAGAAAAGAGAAAGCAAAGAGAGAAAAAAGAGAAAGAAAGAAAGAGAGAAAAAAAGAGAAAGTAAGAAAGAGAGAAAAAAAGATGAAAGAAGAAAGAGAGAAAAAAGAGGGAAAGAAAGAAAGAGAGAAAAAAAGAGAAGAAAGAAAGAGAGAAAAAAAGAGAAAGAAAAAGAGAGAAAAAAGAGAAGAAGAAAGAAAGAGAGAAAAAAAGAGAAAGAAAGAAAGAGAGAAAAATAGAGAAAGAAAGAAAGAGAAAAAAAGAGAAAGAAAGAAAGAGAGAAAAAAAGAGAAAGAAAGAAAGAGAGAAAAAAAGAGAAAGAAAGAAAGAGAGAAAAAAAGAGAAAGAAAGAAAGAGAGAAAAAAAAGAGAAAGAAAGAAAGAGAGAAAAAAAGAGAAAGAAAGAAAGAAGAGAGAAAAAAGAGAAAGAAAGAAAGAGAGAAAAAAGAGAAAGAAAGAAAGAGAGAAAAAAGAGAAAGAAAGAAAGAGAGAAAAAAGAGAGAGAAAGAAAGAGAGAAAAAAGAGAGAGAAAGAAAGAAAGAAAGAAAGAAAGAAAAAGAGAAAGCAAGAAAGAAAAAAAGAAAGAAAAAGGAAGAGAGAGAGACAGAGAGAAGAGGAGAGAGAGAGAGAGAGAGAGAGAGAGAGAGAGAGAGAGAGAGAGAGGGGGGGGGGGGGGGGAGGGGTAGATGAATCCATCGATACTACTATTATCGTCGTTGTCGGTTGTAGAGTAGTGTTCTGAATATTTAACCGAATGAAACCTATCCTTAAAAGCTCAAATTTCCACAAATATCGACGTATGAGCCTTAAATCCTTCCTTCCTAAACCGTGATCTCTGCCCCAAAATCCCTTCCCAATCCGTGGTATAAACCTTTCCTTACATTACTCTGTACATTTAAAGATGGAAACTGGGCTTACTTTATGGTTGGGAAGGAGCGAATCTCTGAAGCTGGAAGTTCCTGTAACACGTTTACTGTTATTCACTGAATTTAGTATTCTCCCCGAGACCGTACCTATTTCACTACAAGTTTGTTTTCACCGGGAAATTGGGAAACAGTTTGGAAACACAAACAACACTGTAAACAAACTTCACAGCGGGTGCGATTCACCGGCTCACAACACCACTGCCAATGAGTAATGTCACAACAGAATTGTCAAACTTGCCGGTAGATGGCTGTTCATGTACAGTACAACGCATGGCTGTAACATGTATTTGCATACACAACAATATACAACACATGCTATGTTTACGGAATGATTTTACGAACAAGCATTTCGGTATAATTTCATAGAAACTAAAATACAAAAAAAAAAAAAAAAAAAAAACTATAGTGCCATTTTTATGAGAGTGGCAGTGATTGGCCGTGACATCGCAAATTACATGCGTCAAGGCAATTTATACAAGGCAACTACATAGGTAAATTGGTCGCTGCGGGGAGAGGTAGGGTTAAATAGAATACCGGTCACCTGTAATTACATAAGATATAATTGATAAGTGTCCCATAAAAATAAAACGGTTTCTTTGAGTTCTATGCAACGCCTTTCGTTTTCTTTAAAGTTACTAATTGGAAATTGCGTGATACGTGTTCGAAAGCTGAACAAAACATTGTGTAAAAATAATGATAATATGATGGTAAATACTGGATACCCATTCCTCTTATATTCACTATATTTTCATCCATACTATCATGCAAATATAACCTTCATATTTATACTTTAGAGATAGTTTTCAGTAAGATATAAGGATGGTTGTGCCAAGCCTGATTTCGTTAATATCACTGAACTGAATTTAATTGTATTTCTTGTAGGATATCATATCTATTTGTCGAGAATAATTTTATTCATGGTAGTATTATTTGTTTGGATAATTAATAACAAATTGGTTATTTCATTTATTTTATTATTTCTAAAGGATACCGGCATATCTTTTTATAGAATTCTTTTAATAATAAAGGGCAAAGTGAGTCAAGAGATGTATATATAGTGTACACACACACTCATATATATACACACACGTGTGTATGTATATATGTATATATATGCATATATATATATATATATATATATATATATATATATATATATATGCATATATATGCATACACACACACACACACATATATATATATACACA
>NC_061824.1:33774264-33786764 GCF_019202785.1 Penaeus chinensis
TGGACATATGTATACACCCATATATGTATACATATATATATATAATTATAAATATACACACACATATATATATGTTTATACATTTATGTATATATATACACATATACATACATATGTATATATATGCATATATATATAATATGTATATACATATATATATATATATGTGTGTGTGTGTGTGTGTGATTGTGTATATATTCATGCACACACACACACATCGCCCGAGCAGGCGCGTGAACACACGCAAGGATTTGCATATATTGGGTAGGCTAAGTCAAACCTACATACGGTAGTGAGTGAGTCCATCGTAGATATGATGGTGGGTTGAGAACCACCAACAATGATTACCTTAATAACTACTCCCCTGGTGAAGGATCATTGGTCAGCCACCACTGTATAAAGACCCAGTCAACTACAAAAGATCAATATGACGGTACGATGTGTGTGTGTGTGTTTGTGTGTGTGTGTGTGTGTGTGTGTGTGTGTGTGTGTGTGGAACTAAGTTTAAGAAACAGCATTCAGATACGATAAACTTGTTCATAAACATATAAATAATAATAATAATGATAATAGCAATAATCAACTGCTGCTTCTACTGATACTGCTAGTGATGATAACGATAGCGATAATAATAATGGTAAATAATAACAATAGCAACAATAACAATAACAACAACAATGAATATGATGATTACAACAAATATAATGATGATAAAAGTAATAGCAATAATAATAATAATAACAATAATATCAATAACATTAATGATAATAGTAATAGTAATGACAATGATAAAAAATATAATAATAGTAATAATAATAATAAGAAGAATGATAATAATAACTATAATAATGATAATGATAATAATACTTATAATGAAAATAAAAATAAAAATAATGATAATAATAATAATGAGAATAATGAGAATGAAAATAATAATAATAATAATAATAATAATAATAATAATAATAATAATAATAATTATGATGATAATAAAGATGAAAATAAGAATAACAATAATGAGAATGAGATGAGAATAATAATAACAATGAGAATGAGAATGATAATAATAATGATAATAATAATAATAATAATAACAATAATACTAATACTAATACAACTAATAATAATTATAATAATAATAACAATAACAATAATGAGAATGAGGAGAATAATAATAATAATAATAATAATAATAATAATAATAATAATAATAATAATAACAATAACAACAACAAAACAATATTAATAATAATATTATTACAAATAATGATAATAATGATAATTATTATTATCATAAAGGCAATGATAACAACAATAATGATAAAAGCAACGATAATACTAATACAAATGATAATGATGAGGAAAAATATCCAAAAACGAGTAGTTAGCTAACCATGAGCAATTACAACAACGACAATAAACAAGACGCATAAATCTGCATCCATTCTAGACAGGAAAACCTTGTCGATGCCTGAGTAAACCGACGTAAAAGCAAAATATAAACGCCATGCATAAAAGATCCCCATGAATAAACGGCGGAATAAGTATAAGCGACGTGGAATCAAACACTACATCACGGAGTCGAACGCACACGGTATACCTCACATACAGACACATCAAAGCCGGTATGTGACTGCTGCACTTGAGAACGAATTACAGAGTTTAATAGCATCAACCTGTCAGACTTCATTATGTAACATTACATCACCTGTTACGTATAAGACCTTAAGAGTTTCATAAACAAAACTTAAGGAGCTGATGCCGTGTAATTCAGGCTCGTAAAAAGGACATTTCGATCGTGTTTGCGTCGAGTGAGATCGGGTCGGAGATTTTGTTTTGAGTAATGCGTTTATATCGTCTATGAACATCTCTTCCGGGTGTGGCAGAAAAAAAAATGAATGGTTGGGAAGGTTGCAGCATCAGTTTTGATATGAAGGAAGGGAATAAAGTAGTAGAGTTAGAATATATATATATATATCTTTGTCTGTTTATTTTAAAAATCTAATCGCAGTTCTTTTCTTTATTTAAGATCTTTTGCTTTCATTGAATTTATTTTCGTTTAACTGTCAGTAACGTGCGATGATTGTAAAAACTATTTTCTTTGTATCTATATTCTATTGCCTCTCTATCTATCAATCTATTCGTCGGTCTATTTTCATTCCTCTAACCGGAAATAATAGTCAATCTAAAACTAAACATATTCATTTTGATAAACATACTACGAAATTGTAATTTTTCTTTCAGCATATTTCTACATATATATCCCGACATTCTAGCTTATAATTAAACTCAAAAGCGATAAACAATATAAAGCAAAATCAAATCCGACAAACCAGATAAAATCAAATACGCTTTAGCAGAATAACGCACACCAAGAAAAGCAATGACCACGCAGTACCCATTATAGCACTGTCTTCTAAGGCATTTGACAAATAGACAATGTCAGATTGCTTGGCTTTTGAAAATGCCCGGTAATTTGTCACTGTTGTTTGCAAACTGTTTATTGGCTTCACCTGTACGAATTATCGTATATTATTGAAAATGTGAAATGTAAACAGATGATGATAATCATGGCGCACAAAAATAGTGGTTATATAGATGAACGATGAAATTGAGAAAACGATGGCAAATTTGTATTAATAAGACTAGAAACTTTTCCAGTATTTGAGTAATATAGATCGACGTAAAGTACATATAAATCTCGCATAAAAGACAAAACACGAATCAATATACATAAGAAATAAGGACGTGAAAAGACGCAGAACGATCGTAAACAAAACAATCTAATTAAAATAGCGATCAGGTTGAGCAAAATCCGCTACAAAGAAGCGCTCGATTCCACCTAACTAGCATCTTGATGTGATTTACGAGAAAGAAGGAAAACGAGAAAAAAGAAAAGAAAAAAAGAAAAAGAAAAAAGTGTAAAAAGGCAAACGACTAAAGATATGATTTGAGGTTCCGTGTTTGACAAACGCTACTAATATGTGTTTGAGAGAAAGGGGGGGAAGGGGGTGGGTGGGAGAGTGGGGAAGGGGGGGGAGGAGAGAGGAAGGGGAGTGGGAGAGTATGGATGAAGGGGGGGTGGGGTAGGCTAGTGAATGTGGGGCTTTCATACATCATGTGGCCAGATCAGAGAATTATGACGAGTACTTAGTTGATGCGACGGGATGGGGGGGAGGGGAGGGGGGAGTACATTATACTGCTTGTACTGAGATACATAAGTATTCGAGTCACTACCTCTCTTTTTCTCTGTATGTGTGTATGTATATCTATAGACACACACAAATATATATATACACATACATATACGTACACACATACATACATATATATATATATATATATATATATATATGTATATATATCTATATAAACATATGCATGCATACATACAACCATACATACATACATACATACATACATACATACATATATACACACACACACACACACACACACACACACATGTATATGCGTCAGTGTATGTGAGAGAAAGAGAGAGCGAGAAAGAGAAAGAATGAGTGAGAGAAAGGATACAATAGGTTCGTAACTGTCGCTTTCCAGTGTTCGTCATCTTCATCACGCCCTACGTCTCACGCCCACTCTTACCTTTCACCCTTGGCCTCCGCCCTCCGCCTCCCCCTCCCCCCTCTTCCCCTCGCCCGTTTCCCCTCTTGGTCCTTGGGTTGGCTGCGTTTCGTTTGGTGTTTGTTGTCACTGTTTTGTTGCGTTTTATTTGTTTACCTCTATATTTTCCTTTTCTTTTTCTTAATTCTCTTTTTTTTTTTCCTTTTTTTCTTATTTTCCTTTTATATCTTTTTCTTTTCCTCCTTCCCCCCCCCCCCCCCCCCCATCTCCAACCCTTCCTGTCGCTCTCATTAATTTACCTTATTTCTAATATACTTCAGTTTATATCCTTTTTACTCTCTATTATCCACTTTTTATCTCGAGTTTTCCATTTCGTATTCGCCAGCATCCTCCATCTCCTCCTCTCACCCCTACCAATTCTTGCACCTCTTTTTTGCGTTGTATTTACTCCACATTAACTATTTTTCGGCTTGAGTTTTCCATTCTCTCTCCCTCTCCACCTCTCCTTCACCCTAACCAACTCTCGCACCTTGTTTTTGCGTTGTATTTATTCTACATTAACCATTTCCCTCCCTCATTCTTTTCTTCTGCCTTCCTCTCCTCCTCTCTTCGCCCTCTCAGATCTTCCTCTTTCTCCCTCTCAGATCTTCCTCTTTCTCCCTCCTCCCTCCCTCTCGCCCTAACCAATTCATTTACCTCTTTCCTGCGTTGTATTTACTTTACATTATCCATTTTCCCTATTCTATTTCCCTCCTCTCTCTTCGTTCTTTCAGATCCCCCTCCTTCTCCCTCCTCCCTCTTTCTTCCTCCTTCTCCCCCCTCCCTCGTTCACCCTCCTTCTCCCTCCTCCCTCTTTCACCCTCCTTCTCCCTCCTCCCTCCCTCTCGCCCCAACCAATTCATTTACCTTGTGTCCGCAAGGCTGCTCTTCAAGGCGGGGGTGGTTGTCTCTTCCACTTAGTCTCTGGCATAAACTCTAACTATTCTTCGCATAAATCTGTCACCATGGCTTCTCCTGGGTTCTTTGTGGAGTCTTATGAGCGCGAAGTGAGCCAAAGCTAAGGATTTTTGAGCGATAACTTATGGGAATGTTCCTTAGCGTCGCGTTAATTCATCCATACTCGAACGCGAAGGGGAAATGGCAGCGGAGGTTCGTGGCAATTCGGATCGGCGTTCGAGTCTTGGTGAAACTTCCGCAAAGATTCCGTAAAATTTACCTCTTAAATAATCCGTGGAAAGGAGAATATCTAGGGGAAAAATTGATACTGACAAACAAGCAGGATGATTTTTTCCCTTGTAAGAGACGGATGATATGAAGAGAAAAGAGAATGAGAGGCGAGGAGAGGGAGACTCGCCTCAAAATATCTTTACGATGTGCAAGGCCCGGCGATGATTCGTGGACCGTTCGAGTTTGTTTGTGGTTATTTAACTTGTTAATCTGACGGGGTGATATTTTCGCCATCTGCCAGGCTAATGAGGTTTTGAAACCCCCTCTTTTGAATGCTTCGCGTCCCCGGTAATGAGGTTATTATCAGCGTGATTAACTTAGGACCCCGGGATACCCAGAGGGTCTGAGAGAATACCAACTTTATCACTTCGCTGTATGTTAAGGCTTGGCTCGCCCGAAGCAGCCGTAACTTCGCAGGAATTCAAAACAAGCCGCCGTATGCCCGCGCGGTTCGCTCACAGCCCGCCGTCGAAATGTTTTGCCTTCTGTTTGTAGTTAGTTTTTTTTCGCCGTTTGACAACAGTTTTGCTTCTGTTCTCCCCTCACCTTTATTTACTAGATAATCTTCAAAGAACTTAAAGTGGGAGGAGTGCTTTGAACGAAATGATACTGAGAGTGAAATGGGGGTTCTGACTTTAGAGAGGCATTCATTTAACCTCAATTATCTCTTTATCTCAGATGACAATATTACGAGAGGCGTATGGGTGTTTAATAAACATTTATTTCCTCTTCTCCTTTTTTATTCATCTATTCATCTATTTATTTTCTCGTGTGTTTTCCACCCACCCAAAGGCTTTCATAACTTTAGCATTACCCTTTACCCGACAGTTTGAACATCTAAAGGTTATTCAAATAGCGAACTTGAAAGTGTTTTATTACCTGCATTTATGGTCAATTAAAATCCAGCTGACTTGCTGTCCTATAATTGCATAGTTAATGTTAACAGTTGCATTCATGTGAATTTACGAAAGAGACAAAAAATGCACCTGATTTACGTGTCAAGCTTATTAATGTGCAGGTGTGCAGTTAGACTAAATGAAACCATCGCGGTAGGTCTGTGTGATGATTTATATATTTTGAAATTCGGGATTTTTTTTCCCTTATATTCGTAGTAAGCACGTTAACGGAGAAGGTTAACTAATCGAATAGATGGCACTGTTTGCTCGTCATTCATGTGATTTTAATATTTTAATGCAAGGCTAATGCTGAAATCGTGGAATATGAAAAACAGTATGTCATATATATATATATATATATATATATGATTATACACACACATACAAACATATATTTACATTCTTGACATGTAAATATTGATATGAATTTACATACATATCAATTTAGTTAAGAATTTATTCACGTACACACACACATACACATAACTCGCATAACAAAATTTAATGAAAGCAACATGACTTTTAACCTGTCCCTGAAAAAAGAGAAAGGTAATTCCATTCACAACAAAAATTCTTTCGATCTCCGTCTGTTCCTGTTATGCCAACCGACCGACATTTAAATTACGACGGAAATAAAAATAAGAGAAACGGGGAGCGAAAATGGCGGGAAAACAAAAAAACAAAAGAGTAACGGAAAGCGAAGATGGCGGCCAACGAGAGAAATGATACGAATTCTTACCTAATTGCTCACAGTATGTTTCGCATTCTCGTCGCTAAACCTAAGTCGGTTAATTGCATTCGAACGTGTGACTACGACTACGACTACTAACGTTTTTTTTTTCCCCTACTGATGATAATCTCTCCTTTTCTCGACATTTGCGATTAAGACATTGTACCTCTTCTTCTGAGGCAGCGAATCGGATAATTCCAAACAACTTTTAGATTACGTGTCTGAGAGACAGCGAGAGGGGGGCGGAGAGAGAGAGAGGGAGAGGGTCAGAGAAGGAGGGAGGGAGGGAAGGAGGGAGAGGAAGAGAGCGAGAGAGAGAGAGAGAGAGAGAGAGAGAGAGAGAGAGAGAGAGAGAGAGAGAGAGAGAGAGAGAGAGAGAGAGAGAGAGAGAGGAACGAATGAGAGATAGCCAGAGAGGGGATATTGATAGACAACCTGACAGATAAAGAGGGGATAGAGACACAGAGAGACAGACAAGGGGTAATACTGACATAGAGAGACAAAGAGTAGATAGAGACAGACAAGCAGACACAGATCCTTTTGCAACTTCAAACTGTCGAAGTATCTAATCAGCAAAGAGAGAGATCGAAGGGGGAGAAGAGGAGAAACGAGGAGACAGGCAGAAATACAAGCGAATAAAAATTAAGAGAGAGAAAGAATGGAAAGGAGGGAGGGAGGGAGAGGAAGAGGGAGAGGGAGAGGGAGAGAGAGAGAGAGAGAGAGAGAGAAAGAGAGAGAGAGAGAGAAGGAAAGAAGGAAGGCGAAAGGGAGGGAGAAAGAGAAAAAAGAAAAGAAGAAAGAAACGGATAATGACAGAAAAAGAAAGAGAAAGTAAGAAAGAAAACAAAAGCAGAGAAAGAGAGAGAGAGAGAGAGAGAGAGAGAGAGAGAGAGAGAGAGAGAGAGAGAGAGAGAGAGAGAGAGAGAAAGAGAGAGAGAGAGAGAGAGAGAGAGAGAAGGAAAGAAGGAAGGCGAGAGGGAGGGAGGGAGAGAAAAAAGAAAAGAAGAAAGAAACGGATAATGACAGAAAAAGAAAAAGAAAGTAAGAAAGAAAACAAAAGCAGAGAGAGAGAGAGAGAGAGAGAGAGAGAGAGAGAGAGAGAGAGAGAGAGAGACAGAGACAGACAGAGAGAGAGAAACAGACAGACAGACAGACAGAGAGACAGAGACACCGAGAGAGAGACAGAGAGAGATAAACGAGAATAGGCTAAAACCCAGCTGACAAAATGGCGGAAGAGTGTCGCTCAGAATCGAGTGTCGTAACCTTGGCTGTCAAATAAGCAACGTAGAACCGATCTCGTCAGGGACACACGAAATTCAGTTGCAATCTCTGCAACTATTTCGAAGCTGACGGAAGGAAGAAAAGGAAGGAGAAAGAGGGAGGGGGGGGAGGGGAGGGAGGGGGGTAAAGGGGTAAGAAGGAGGGGGAGTTGTTTACGTAAGTTGAGGCTCTCGGGATAGGGGGGAGGGGGTGGGGGGTTAAAGGGGGTGGGGGTGGGGGTAGGGGTTGATGACGTCACGTGAGCGTCTCGGCAAAACATGACATTAGCGGAACTTGGATATTCGGGGTCATTGCTTAACCTTTTTAGATCTTTTTGTTTGTTTGTTTGTCCGCTGTGGTGTACCTGTGGCTCTGATCTGTGTTAGGAGAACCATTATGTGTTGTTATACATTTTCTCTTTCTCTCTATCTCGCTATCTATCTATCTATCTGTCTCTCTCTCTCATTCTCTTTTTTTTCTCTCTCTCTCTCCTTCCACACTTCCCTCTTCTCTCTTTAATTCCCTTTCCTCTTCCCTCTCTACTTCCCTTTCCACTTTCCTTCTCTCTTGTTCTCTTTTCCCTTTTATTTATTCCCTTTCTCACCTTTTCTCATTTCTTTAATTTTCCCCTTCTTCTATTCCCTTGCTTTATTCTTTTTCTCTCAACCTCTCTTTCCCTTTCCGTTATCATTTTGCTTCTCTCTTCTCTTTCTCTTGATTTTCGTTATCTTCCTCTTCTCCACGTCTTCCTTCCCTCTTCTTTTCCTCTCTTCCTACCCCTCTCCTCCCCCCACCCTATGTATCTTTCCCCTCTCCCTTCCCTCCACCCTATGTATCTTTCCCATCCCCTCCACCCTATGTATCTTTCCCCGCTCCCCTTCCCTCCACCCTATGTATCTTTCCCCTCTCCCGTTCCCTCCGCCCTATGTATGTTTCCCCTCTCCCTTCTACCCCCCCTATGTATCTTTCCCCTCTCCCTTCCCTTCCCCCCACCCTATGTATCTTTCCCCTCCCCTTCCCTCCACCCAATGTATCTCCCCGCTCTCCCCTCCCCTTCCCTCCACCCTATGTATCTTTCCCCTCCCCCCTACCTCTTTCCCCCCATTTTCTACCCCCCCACACCCATACCCCTACCATCACCCCCTCTAAATAATAATAATAATAAAATCAACCAATAATAACACTGACCTCCACCAGTATCCTCCCTCAGCGCTATATTCGCCTTTAAGTCAACTCCTCTGTTAATGAAGCTGGCAAGGGCTTATCGCCATTGGGATTGAAACCTTTCACTCCGACGCAGGTCTCCGTCAAAACTTGCTTGCTTGCTTGCTTGGGATTCTTTGTTTTGATTTTTTATTATTTTGTGATGTTTTCTTATTTGTTTAAGGTCTTGTGCCTTGAGGGTGGGGAGGGGGTGCTTGAAATGTCGACGAGGATGTTTTTGTTCTTATTAATGTATTTGTATTCCTTAATTTACTGATTTATCAATTTTTTGTTCGTTCATTTGTTTATTCAAATTGAATGTGAAATTTTTTGGAACCTTTTCTAAGTCTAGATCCATTAGTCTGATTACACTTTTTGCAATATAATATTCAGATGTTTCTTCTTTTTCATTTCTTATCAGTATCAGTTTTATAATTTGTCATCCTCTTGTTAGTATTAACGACTGTATTAAAAAGAATACCAACCTCTACTACACCTTACTACAACTACAGCCTTATTACATGTATTAAGAAATATAAAATATAAAAAAAAAAAAATTACATTTAGTAATCTTTATCATAAAGCTTCCTTTAATCGTACGATCTCTTGTACGATTTACTTATAATCGGTTTCCATTACTGCAATATTATGCAATATTTGCGCTCGCCACTGCAAAATCTTCTTCTAATCGGCTCCTATCACTGCAAAGTTTACTTATGATTTTTCACCAATGCAAAATTTAGTAATAAATAGGCTCTTTATATCACAGCAAAATTTTATTTCGACTTCCTCTCATAAATGCAAATTTCACTTATAATCTTCTCTTATCACTGCAAAATTTACTTACAACCTTTTCTCATAATTGCAAAATTTACTTACAATCTGTTCTCATTGTTGCAAAATTTACTTATAATCTGCTGTCACCACTGCAAAATGTTCCTATAATCTCTAAGTATTGCAAAAACTACATATAAAATATCACAACTGCAAAACTGACTTATCATCTTATAATGTCATTGCTGCATATATTTATTTTTATTATTATTATTATTATTTTTTTTGCTATTAATATCTCATAGCTGCAGAATTTACTTATAATTTCCCAGCATTGCAAATTTACTTATAATCTCCTCTCATCAATACAATATTTATCGAAAATTTGTTATCACTGCAAAATTTATGTATGGTTTCCTCTTATAACTGCAAAGTTTATTTAAAATCCACTTTAAGCACTGCAATATCTACTTAAAACCTGCTCTCACCATCGCAAAATTTACCTGTAATCTTTTCCCTTTGTTGCAAATTTTACTTATAACCTGCTCTCACCACTGCAAAATTTACCTATAATCTTTTATCTTTATTGCAAAATTTACTTATAATCTGCTCTCACACCTGCAGAATTTACCTATAACCTTTTCTCTTTATTGCAAAATTTACTTACAATCTGCTCTCACCACTGCAAAATTTACCTATAACCTTTTATCTTTATTGCAAAATGTACTTATACTCAGCTCTCACCCCTGCAGAATTTATCTATAACCGTTTCTCTTTATTGCAAATTTTACTTATAAACTGCTCTCAACACTGCAAAATTTACCTATAATTTTTTATCTTTATTGCAAAATTTACTTACAATCTGCTCTCACCACTGCAAAATATACCTCTCATTGCCACAGAATAAACTTATAATCTCACACCACTGCAGAATTGAGTTATGATCTTCCGTCATCGTGCAAAATTTACTTATACTCTTCTTTCATCATTGTAAAATTTACTTATAACTAACTCTTATAACTGCAGAATTTATCTATAATATCTCATCACTGCAAAGTTTACAGTAATCTCCACCCATCATTGCAAATTTTACTAATAATCTGTTCTTATCAATGCAGAAATGACTTGTAATTTCCTCTCCCAAATGCAAATTTGACGTAAACTCTCTCTTTGTCGCAAATTTTACATATAATTATCCACTAAATACTACAAATTTTATCACTAACCTATCAAATTTACTTCTAATTTACACCACTCAAACTTACTGATATTCACTACAGAATTTGCTATTGATCTACCCACATCGGCCCTTAATCTGCCCCAAAAATCTGTTATTTACCAGAAATATACTTTTCATATAAACACTGCCTTATCATCAAAACCTACTGGGTCAATTCCTTTCCCACAGCCAACCCACTCATAAAATTTAATTCTACTTAAGTCTGTAGGCAAACTAATTAATCAAGAACCCAACCGGTAAATGACCTAGTTACCTAATTAACCAATAAACGTGGAATATTACATCCCGCCCTTTTTGTGGAGTTAATGTGGATTAAGAATCTTAAAATAGCATAGACAGCTTGCACACTTCTCTGTTAATGTAAACCAGAGTGAGGAGTTCTATATATATATGGTTCAAGGTTGTGTGTTATTTCTATGAGGTATTAAAAAATAAGACGACTAACTGATTATCTTATTAAAGTTTAATTTTGAAGTTTAATTTGGATGATTTTTTATTGAAACGCTTTAATAGGGAGAAAATGTCTCTTATGTATTACATAGTATATAAGTTGATTTATAGCCCCATGTATGAGCATAAATGTCCGCAGACACACACACACATATATGTATATACACACACACACACACACACACACACATATATATATATATACATATATATATAAATAAATATATATAAATATAAACACACATGTATATGTATATGTATGTATATATATACATATACATATATACATATATATACATATATATATATTTATATATATATATATATATATATATATATATATATATGAACCGCGTTCATGTTGACAAATGTATAAAAGGTATGAATGAGAATGAATATCTTCACAATACAAGAGATGTATTGTGAAGATATTCATTCTCATTCATACCTTTTATATATATATATATATATATATATATATATATATATATATATGTATATAAATATATACATAAACATATATATATATATATATATATATATATGTATATACACACTTTATATATATATAATATATATATATATACAGTATATATAAATATATATTATATATATATATATATATGTATATACACACTTTATATATATATATTATATATATTTATATATATACAGTATATATATATAAATATATATATTATATATATATATATATATATATATAAATGAATATATATATATAAATAAATGAATGCAGATATATATATATATATACATATATATATATATATATATATATATATATATATATATATATGTCTATATATATACATATATATATGTATATATATATATATATATATATATATATATGCATGTATATATGTATGTATGTATGTATGTGTTTTTGTGTGTATTGTGTGTGTGTGTGCATGAGCGTGAGTGTATGTGTGTATGTGTGTATCTATATATTCACATACCCATATATGAATACACAACATAAAAAAACAACAAACGTAGACACTAAACAGCACAAAAAAGCTAAAGACAAAATTAAAGAAACAAAACAAACTGAAGAAGAAGAAGAAGACGAAGAAGGAGACGAAGAAGAAGACGAAGAAGAAGACGAAGA
>NC_061824.1:33799264-33801764 GCF_019202785.1 Penaeus chinensis
TATCATCATCACTGCCAAGGTTGATAAAAAAAAAAAAAAAAAAGATTAACTGAATCCACAAACACACCACACGACTTAACCAGACAGACGGACAGATAAACAGACAAATAAAAAAAAATAAAGACCAAGAAAGACAAAAAACAAAACAAAAAAACGAAGACAGGAAGAGCCACAACGACCCCCCTCCCCCCTCCCCCTCCCTCCCTCCCTCCCCGTAACCTACCGCCGTCGGAGAGCCGCTGATCATATATCACCTAATTAGCTCCACCTAAGACGTTAAATATCTAATCGGCATTGACAAGACGCATTGCATTTACCTGCAGACGAGGGAAGGTTGCCACGGGAAGGAAATGCAATTGCTCTCTTGCCAATGTGGAGGCTGATTCATGACGCGTTTGTGGAGGGCTCATTTCCCTTCTATCTGTTGGTTGTAACTCCGTTCGAGGCGAAATGTGGAAGGGTTGGTGTGGATCGGGTGGATGGGTGGATAGAGGGATAGCTAGGGTGGAGAGAGATTGATTAATTAAGAAAAAAAAAAACAGTAGATATGATTAATATGAATGACAATTCCTGCATCGTGTTGAACACCATATATATATATATATATATATATATATATATATATATATATATATATATATTAGTATTAGTATATTGAAATAATAAAAAAAAATTGGGACCAAAAGAGAAAGCGTAAAATATATAGTGTGAGATGTGAACATAAATGCTGCTACAATAAGCAAATATGCAAATGTACACATGAACTGATTTAGACACAAGATGACATTGGAAGTGAATTCTTTAGACTGACATATAAGAATTGTACACGACAAGGCATATCATAAGATGAGGAAGAAATAAATTGGAGAGAGAGAGAGAGAGAGAGAGAGAGAGAGAGAGAGAGAGAGAGAGAGAGAGAGAGAGAGAGAGAGACAGAGAGAGACAGAGAGAGACAGAGAGAGAGAGAGAGAGAGAGAGAGAGAGAGAGAGAGAGAGAGAGACAGAGAGAGACAGAGAGAGAGAGAGAGAGAGAGAGAGAAAGACATGGGAAGAATAACGGGGAAAAATAATATTGCCAGAGAAGGCAAATAAAGACAGAGAGCAAAAAGGTGGGGAGAAATAAAGAAAGATAAAGAAATAGAGGAAGGGAATGAGAAGAAGCCGCTGTTGGGTGAGAGTAGTGTAGGCTTGTGAGAGGAGAGAAGAGGGGAGGGGAAGGGAGAGGGGAGGAGGAGGGAAGTGGGTGGGGGGAGAGGGTGGAGAGATAGAGGGTGGGGGTAGGGAAAGAGAGGTTAGGTGGAGGTGGAGTAGGAGAGAGGGGGGTTGGAGGAGGAGGGAGGGGAGAGAGGGTGGGGGAATGGAGAGGGAAAGGAGGAAGAGAGAGGGGGAAGGGGAGGGGATGGGGAGGGAGAAGGGGAAGGGGAGGAAGAGGGGGTAAGGGGAGGGGAAGGAGGAAGAGAGAGGGGGAAAGAGGGGGAGAGGGGTTGGAAGAGGAGAGAGGGGGGTGGAGGGAGAAGGGGAGGGGAAGGAGGCCGTCCACAGCGGTACTGATGAAAGCGTCACAACACCCTCGAGAGAGCGCTCTTTCCACTGACAAATAGCCGACAACTGTAGCCGTGTTCTGGCCCGACCGCCTCGCCCTGCTCGCCTGCTGCTAGTTCTGCCGCTGGCCTGCTCTCCCCTGCCCCTGCCCCTGCCCCTGTCCCTGCCCCTGCTTCTGCTTCTGCCTCTTCCTTCATGCGTGATATACCCCATTACCTGTTCATTGTGCGGCCGATGTAATGGGCGAATTTTCGGCACCTTTTCATAATGGTGGTTTTGGCAATTAATGGATGAGTTGAGCTTTTGAGTTTTTGTCGGAACTTTGGTTGTGCTCTTTCTCTCCCTGTTTATTCCCCCCTTTTCTCTCTTTTCTTCCTGTTTCCACTGCCTCTTCTTCCTCCGTGTCTCTCTCTTCTCTTTTGTATCTAATACATACTTATGTGTATTTATGTATATGTATATATATACACACATGTGCGTATATATGCATATATGTATATGTACACACACACACACACACATATATATATATATACATATATGTATATATATATAATGCATATTCATTTATTAACTTTTTTCTATCTAACGTATCTATGTATGCATACATATATATAATCACAATTACCCACTCTTATTCTCTCTCTCCCTACCTCTCTTCCTTTCTTACATGCCTCCCCCCCCCCCCACACACACCACCACCACAGCACCCTGCATTTCATTGTCTCTCTGTATCTATAATCTTAAACATCTCATCTGATAGCAACTCTCTCTCTCTCTCCTTGCTACGGGGAGGGGGGGGGGGTATGCGGTTTCTGTCTATTAAGGTTTTCCTCAGGACCTCCGACAGCCACATAGCTCATGTCTGTGGGGTTTTGCCAGCTCCTGTCTCTCGCTGTGTTCAGAGGCTGCGTATTAGAGCTGGTTTTATTGTCCGTTATATGCTGTGACGGTTTCA
>NC_061824.1:33809264-33814264 GCF_019202785.1 Penaeus chinensis
GGGAAAAGCGTACCGGGCCATGTACTGGGATGGAGACGACAGTTACTGAGATGTTAATTCTTATTGGCGGGTTATTGTGTTTCTCGACCTGGAAGTAGGAGAAATGGTTGTGACTGTATGTGAACTAAATAGATAAATAAGTAAATTAATATAGATAGATATATACATATTTATATGTGTGGTAAAAGTGTGTGCGTGTGTGTGTGTGTGAGTGTGTGTGTGTGTGTGTGTGTGTGTGTGTGTGTGTGTGTGTGAGTGCGTGAGTGCGTGAGTGCGGGCGTGCGTACATGTCAGTGTGTGTGCGTTTGCGTGTACGTGCACACAAAATACAGAGCCCACGAAAATGAAGAGTTATCAATGAAAAAAGCCAAGGAGAACCAAGAGGACAGTGAGGATCCCCAGACCCAAGATACGAACCGCGGGAACCGAAGACGAACCACAGACGTCCAAGGAAAAGCACGGAAAGACAATGCGCGCCATAGAAAACGGGAAGATAAAATAAAGGCCAAAGAAAACGGGGGAGTGCCCTGTCCACACGCAGACGTCCACGATTAGATTGTGTTCGTCGCGAGTACTCTAACCACTCTGCATGCTATTAGACTGTTCCTCTTTAACCATTAGACTGTTCTTCCTCTTATTAGACAGTTTCTATGTTCTTTACCACTGAAATGTTCCTCTTAGAATGCTTCTGTCTTTATTGTTTCCTATGTTAAAGTAATTATGCGAGACTTTTATCGACTGTGATCTATAAGAATGTTCCTGTCTTTATTATGAATCTTTTTTTTTTTTTTTGTTACTTTTCTTAATTCAGGTCGTTACTCAGAATGTGTGTGTGTGTGTGTTGTGTGTGTGTGTGTGTGTGTGTGTGTGTGTGTGTGTGTGTGTGTGTGTGTGTGTTTTAAGCCATATATGCATGGACGTATTCTCAAATTCCAATTCTAAAAAAACATTTAACATACACTAATATATGAGTCGGCTTCGTTAGAGAGAACCGAATTAAGGATTGTTTGCTTTAAAAGCCTTAAAACCACTAACCACAAACCACATATCACTAACATTACACGAAGGAAATTTTTTTTAAAGGAACAGCATTCGAATCGACATCAAAAACAGAAGAGAAGACATATAACTCATTTCACCAACTGTCTGTCTGTCAGTTTCCTAAAAATTTGTAAGAGGACGATTTTGAACGAGGTGAGGACAAGGTGGTGGGCGGAGGGGTAACAGAGAGGGCGTGGGCGTAAAGAAAGCGACACACGGGCGTAATTAGCTATTGATGAATTTCGTGCGTGGGTTCTCAATCGTGTTGATAAGGAGACTTTCGTGAGCATGTGATACGATTTTATACGTTGCTATTTGTATTGTGTATTTCATCATGGTTCAGTGATCGCATGAGAGAATTCGGGATTACAACAATTGTGATGATAGCAGTAGCATGAACAACGACATTGGGCAGTTACATGCAACGAGGAGTGAGATGACAGAGTTAACGAGATAAAAAAAAAAAAAAAAAAAAAAAAAAAAAATGAAAACACTTACACGTGATAGTCACACTTGTCACTTACATACCTCGTATAACACTAATTAGCCATATGTAAACAAATAAAAGAAATAAACAAACATACCACGGCGCTTTGCTCTTCCTCTGTCTTTCCTTTCCCCTTTATCTCCATCTCCCTCTTCTTTTCCATTCCACTACCTTCCTCTCTCCCTTTCACCAAGTTCGTTGATAGTCTTCTGTCACTTTACTGTTCCTATTTCTATCCCTAAACTTGACCACTCTTTCCTTCCCTTTTCCCCACTTCCTCCCTCCCTTCTTCCTCTTTCCCTTTCCCTTTTCCCCTCTTCCTCTCTCTTCTTCTCCCCCTTTCTCTTTCCCTTTCCCCTCTTCCTCTCTCTCCTTCAACCCACTTCTTCTTTCCACTTTCCATGATTTCCCCTATCTCGTATTTTAGCTTTCTTATCATCACCCTCTTTCTCCCCTCCCTTCTCTCTCCCCCTACTCCCTTTAAATGGTTCCCCTCTCCCTTTCTACAACTGCATCTGTGTCTCCACTCCCTCTTCCCCTCACTCCTTTTATGTAACCTCCCCCCCATCCATCTCCCCTTCTAACGCCCTCTCACTCTCTCCCCTTTCCATAACCCACCCACTTCTCCCCTATCATCAACCTCCCCTCTCTAAGCCTTATTTTACTACAGTTCCCTCTCCCCCCTACCACCCTCTATCCACCTCTCCCCCTACTACCCTCTCTATCCCCTCTCCCCCCTACCACCCTCTCTCCTTCTCCTCCCCTACCACCCTCTCTCCCCCTCTCTCCCCCTCCCCCCTATCACCCTCTCTCCTCCTCCTCCCCTACCACCCTCTCTCCCCCTCTCCCCCTTCCACCGTCCACCCCCTACCACCCACTTCCCCCCTCTCCCCCCTACCACCCTCTCTCCCCCTCTCCCCCCCTACCACCCTCCACCCCCGCTACCTCGCAACCGAAAATTACCATGAGGCTTCGCTGGACAACCTAATTAATCATGAGTCGAAAGGTGTTACTCCCCTCCCTCATTAGCCCTCCTTCCTTCCTCGTTTTTATCTCTCCTTCCCTATTATCTTCTTTTTGTCGTTTCCGTTTTCCTCGAATTCTTTCTATTTCTTTCCTGGTTGGTATTTACGTTTGATGTCTGCATATTTTTTTTTTTTTTCCTGCTGTTTTTCGATTTGTGATGTGGTTAGTTTATTAATAATATTGTTATTCATTCTTATTCCTATTATTATCCTTAATATTTATCATATTCAGTATAATCTTCATTATTACTGGTATCGCTGTTATAGTCATCACAATCGTCATTTGCAATACAGACAATCTAATCATTTTTTTTTTGCCATTTAATCATCTATCTTTCGAGCTAATAATTCTTCCCTCTCCTTCTTCCATTCCTCATTATCGTACAATTAATCTTATTTTTTGTATTACATGTTCGCATTTGCAACCGCCCTTTAAGCAGTTACTCAGCCATATGTTTAATATTCTCCGCGTCTTCACCAACCCTCATTTAGGTGTTCAGTTTCTTCGGTTGTCTTTTATGACTTAAGTTTCGCCACATGTTGTCCTTCCGTCCCCTTGTCTCGCCGATGAATTTCTTGATTTATTCCTTTCGCCAAGTGGGATTTTTACACGTGTACAACATTGATTTAATAACAATGATTATAACGCGCGTGTAGTTTTAATGTCTAAATTGCTACTTTCGGCTCTGTGAGTACTAGTTAATGAAAGTCTGAGACCGTCTCCCCTAACACGACACCCCGTCTTGGGTTACCGTCTTCGCCCGTCGCTGGGACACATCGGGTCACATAAATGCCACATCTCTTACTAATTCAGCTTATCTTTGTTTATTTAGTAATACTATACTCTTGATAAATTTCTTTGAGGATGAGACCAGATTCAAATATATATACCAATAAAAATATTTATTTAAAAAGTAGCAGCATTACTAATTGCGTTTCGAGGCCGGAGATGTGGCACCGCAGCGAAGGGGCGCGGGGTTAATCAATTATGTTTTGACACGGAACTCCGAGGTAAAGAGTTGGAACTAAGCCGGTGTTTGTTTAAGGAGCCCTCATGTGTCGCCGCTCCATGCATCATCCGGGGAGGAAGGCACTGACGGGAGGAATTTGTCTCGACTTATTCCTATTGTCTCGGGGTATTCTCTTAAGCCAGCTGTCGCTCGTGTCCTTAGAGGGCGCTGGCTGACCCTGTGTATCGGATGTCGCCGCGGTAATTGATTTCTCGCTTTTCCATAAATGCATGTATCGGGGAATTTGATGATTTTGTTCTCGTCTTTTTTTCCACGGAGCATTCGTGTATCGTGGAGATTGCTATTCACAGAACGATTGACTCAATTTATGAATCAATATATATATATATATATATATATATATATATACACACACATGTATATGTATATATATATATATATATATATATATATATACACACATTTATATATATATACATGTGTGTGTGTGTGTGTGTGTGTGTGTGTGTGTGTGTGTATGTATATATACATATATATATATGCAGTGATTTACATTTTGATTGTTGATTTACCCATCTACATACGACAATACCATAATGCTTGCGAATGCATGTGAGAGATTATGAAGTTTATTTTAATTTACTACTAATTATTGCTGACATTCCTAACTGCCACTTCTATTATACGATACACATGTGTATCAACACACACACACACACACACACACACACACACACACACACACACACACACACACACACACACACACACACACACACACACACACACAGTATACATCTCTGCTTCTCTTTGTCTGTATAATTATTTTGGATTTTGTTTATGTGCTTGAGGACATGTAATGGCACTGCTCCTCGCGTGAGCAATTAAATAAAGATAAACGACCGTTTTTACCCTAGTGTGCAATTTACGATCCTGCTTTGCAAGGAAACCATTAACACAAAGCGAAAGGTTAATGGACGAGTTTTAAAAAAAATGGAACGAAAAACAAGATTTGTAATACCGAAAGTAAAATGAGAAATTAGGAACGGAAATAGAAAACGGGAAGTGAGAAAAAAATAGAAAACGGAAAGAATCTTTCTCGTGAAAACAGAACATAAAATTGCTAGGTCATTTGGCCGCATTCAGAGACTCACAAGCAAATGACAAAGACAAATACTTGCTTGATTAATAATTATGATTAGAGTTTAAATCCAACGTAACGCATTTGCACGTCACGTTACCTTACCAAGCCAAAAAAAAAAAAAAAAAAAAAAAAAAATGCAATTCAGCAAGCGCGTCGACATTTTCTAAAAGCACGATCTATTATTTATAAAGCCGGTAATTTACCACTTTTTTGTAATAGCAACTTTAACAAAAAATTGCGCAGAGTAAGGCGCTAAAACTTTGTATTCTGTCTTTGCACACTTCCTAAGATGTCTCTATCGAGTTTTTATGAACTCGAATTCATATTTCCTA